>NW_010972720.1:641281-709967 GCF_000737465.1 Haliaeetus leucocephalus | reverse complement strand
GCCGCCGGCGGCCCCCGGGGAGCCTAGAGCTCCGGAGCACGGGGACGGTGGCCGTGCCCGGGGGCAGCACGGCGAGCCTGGCAAGCCCGACGCTATGCTTCTCCCGCGGCGGCTGTCGCCCGGCAGCTCCCGGGGAGCCCGCCTTGGAGAGCGGTAGCTACCCGCGCAACGGGAGCGGAGTAACGCTGTGTTCGGCGTGAAAGTTTAAGAGAGTAATTGAAATCAGCACCGGGGCTTGCGGGGCAATGCGCTTCTTTAGGCGAAGGAGCTAACGAGTCCGAAGCTTTTCCTGGAGACCTTCGGCTGCCGCGCTCCCGCTGGAGCCGGCGGCCGGGCTGCTCGCTGCTGTCCCGCGCGGGCGAGGAGGAAGGGGGGTATTGGTTCGGGGCAGAGACCTCTGCGGTGGAGCTGGCTTCTTAAGAGAGCTTAAGCGGTGCCGCTTTGAATTTAAAATAAAGGCTGCCTCTTGATATTTTGCTTTAATTACCCTTTTACTTCACAGGATAGTCTCATGAGATAAAACTCAGTTTCGGAAGTGCCCTGAGGGACTACAGTCTAAAAGTGCAGAGCCAGAGCGGTCCTGCAATTACTATCGAATACTGTCTCTTCACGGGGCAAGTTCGAACAGCATAGGACGAGGGAGCCTAAGAGAACAGAGAGCACTACGGAGCGGGTACTTTTCTAGTGCCTTTATGTGGAGAGTCTTGTAAGAGACTACGCTTCCTCACAGTCCTCTTTCAGTTGTTAAATTGAAGTATCTCAAATGGAGCTTCCCTGATAACCTGCTCCGGAAATAAAAGCACCAACTGTGTAAGCAATGCTGAATACTAAATGTGACCTCATTTGGTACTGTATTTGCCTGAAAGACTGTAAAGTTAGTTCAAGGGAAGAAAGACAAAGGAGTCAAAAGGGAGAAAAAAATGTAGCTTTTTAGTTGTTTAGAGCCATGACGTTGTGGAAGGTTTCTCTCTTCACTGCAGTAGGACAAAATACGGCAGATCTCTCTTCAATGGAGATGATGTTTGCATGGCAGGAATCTTTTGTCTGGCTTAGTGTGTACAGTTAGCAACAGCACCATTGATACACTTGTGGCTGGTGTAGTAGGAATCCTTTTTTATTAGAAGGCCTTCTTGTTTAGACTGCAGTATATCAACATCAGTTGATGTTGAGTGCAACTTACACAGCTGGAGTACACATTGTACATCCTTTTTTTTTTGAAGAATTTGAAGTTTTCAGAGGTCTAAACAAACAGCAGAACATCCACCAAAAAAAAGGCTTTCTTCCTACTTTAATACAGTGATATGTGGTGTTTGTCCAAAGCATGTTTCCTATCCTGAAAGCTTACAGATAAAATCAGTCCATTGTAAAACATTTAACACATGGTGGGAGCGTAGCACTGAATTCTGAAGTGATCTATATTGTACAACTCTATTTGCCTCCTTGCCCCATCCCCCTTGCCTCCCTGCAATTAGACAGGTCCTGCTCTAAGACGGAGGAGGAGGATGGAGTCGGCACAGGAACCTGGTTAAAGTGTATTTGTCACTTTAACCAGGGAAAAAAAAACCAAAACCAACCAACAGAAATATGCAAAGCCACCCCCATACAGTTTAGGAGAGGGTCATGTTTGTGACACAATGATATGGGTGCTGGGGTATGATTTAAATAGAACAAAACCAATCTCCATTTCAGTTCTTGCCTAGAAGGTTTGGAATCTGGGAACCGGCATTTCTTTTATGGTTTAAGCTTCTTGCCAGTGTAAGACATAACTGAGATATGGATGCAATTTGTAACAGGGAGAGTGAGCTTGCCAGGAGCTAAACTTGTACTGAGCTTTGCTAGCAGGGTCTTCTTTCACTGTCAGCAAGTTGCACCTTTATTGGAAGTTTTTTGCAGGCATAAACGCCTATGATCCTACTTTGAGATATCCTGGACTACATTAATATGTCACCAGAAGACTGTGGTGTAAGACCAAGGTCCTGGATGCTTCCCAGAATTCTTTCATTCCTGCAATTCTTAGCTGCCATCCATCCATGCAGACATGTGTGCCTTTGCAAACCTCTCTTCATTGTCTTAATTTTGTTATTTAGTTCTGTTAACTAAAACAGTGGCATTTTTGATCCACATACAGACCCATCTTAGAACTGTCATTTCCAAGACAGTGGAGATGCTATTACTTTTCAACAGTTACTATGATTGAAATCATTTGTAGCAGCATTTTAGAGTAGCATATGTTCTATCTGCCAGGAAGGCCGCAAAGGGCAGACAAAACTTGTACCTATTTGTGTCAGGATAGAGGAATTCAAACAGATTTAGCGACTTTGATTTAGCTATCCAAGAAATTTTGGTAGTGGACTCTTTTATTTCAGAGTAAAAGTAATTACCATGAGTAACACCTGTTTATCAGAAATGAGGAACGCTGTATAGATGCATGTAAATATCTTATTTTGGAAGAGGGCCACCACACGTGGAGGAATTACATTAAGAATAACCTACCTAGCCCAGAGTTAACTTTTAATTGACGTGATTCTGCCACTGAGAGTTTTATACAAAGAAAATATTTCTGCTAATATTTTTAAGTCATGCAAGGCCAGGTCATGTATATGGCACTGCAACTGCACTGCTGCGTGTACAGTCATGTGTGCGTGACTGCGTGGTACAGAGTCCTACCGACAATACTGGATGCTGAGAAAGTTATGTTACATTTTTCAATCCAACATAGAAATAACTGGCACAAAATTATAGAGGTCCTGTAGTAAACTCTTGAGGGCTTCCAGCTAAGTTATTGCATATACATGGCCTTATGTAGGCATGCTTGGAAAGGGCTAAATTGATCACATTTGTGTACAAGCAAGACTTAAGTTGTTGTGTGGTGCAGGGCAAGCTTCTTTGAATCCTGTCTGCTATCCCCTTTGTTATTTGTGGAGGAAGTAGGCGCAGGCACTTTTAACCTGAAATGATCCTTTTCTATTGCAATCAGTCATGAATGGTTAGATTCCTTTAAATTCCCCCTCTGACAAGGCTAATCCTGTCCTAATCACAGCATCCACGTGTAACCTCTTTGCTCTGTATCCCAGAAACCAATGAATGGGAAAGTCAGTCATTAAAAATTATATCCATCTTGCAGTTCTATAGGGATAGAGAAGAATTAGTCATACTCAAATCTGTTTTCTCCTATTTTTTTTCTCTTTTATATTCCAACTAAAGTGGGAGCCTTTTGTTAAAATAGTATAATGAAAACTGTATCGGTGCATTGAAAACATTCTTTTATTCAAAGCACATACAGAATTTAGAGTTTAAACAGTAGAAGTCTTTAGCCGTGCAAAGCCCTTCCTATCTTTGTTTAAACAAAACTTAATTTTTAATTTTATGTCTTGTTTGAACGTCCTATATCTGGAATTCTTCTTCTTCATTTGGAAAAAGAAAACAATTAGATGTGCTTAAAGGATGGTTAGCTTTAGCAAACACAGCTCAAAAGAGGTGGTGGAGGGAAGTGAATCAGGCCCTGCTATGTTCTTAGCAGGGTCACATAAGCCATGCCAAGAGCATGTGAGATCTGTTGTATTTGCTGACTTTGGTATTCAGACTGTTGGCAGAATAATGCTTACAGAGTGCCGGTATAAATAAAAGATAAGAGGTGAGTAAAGAAAATGAAAGATATGTAGAATTTGATGAGGCCAGGCAGTGTGTATGTGGAAGCGTGGGAGACATTCTCTGTGCATCTTCTTTGTTCCTCCTTTCTCAACAAAGGGGACTTTTAAGCATTGATCCATCTGTGTTTACTGCAACAGCAAAACAGCAGCTATGCAGAAAGCTTGCAAGGAGTTAAGCAAGTGTCTCTTAAAGCCACACAGATGTTTCTGGAATAATAGCTTTGTATACAAAACTGTATTCAGTGGTAATTGTGCAGCCTCCAAATAAATACAAATGCTGAATAAATCTAGATAATCTACATAAATGAAGTATTTATTTGTAAGATTAAAAATTCTGTAAAGAGTGCATACCTAATCAGACATAAGCTGGGCCTTAAAAAGTCTCCACTACTGATAGTGTTGAATCTGCTTTATGATCTGGGTAGCTCCCAACTCAGTAGGACATTGCCACCACAGCATCTGTCTTGATTAAAAACAGCAAGCTTCTCCACTAAATATAAAACTTTGCTTTTACTGCAGTCATTAAAATACCTCCAAGAAGGAACACTTAAATCACTCAGTCGTTATGAAAATGCACATATGAACTACAACTTATTTAATGAAAAGTTAAGCATCCAAGTTGCCTGAATGTTTTTGTTACTTCAGTGTATTTCGCAAAAAGTTGATTCAATACAGCAAAGATGCTGGGGTTACAGGAGCTGCGACATCAGAAGGGAACTTTTCAGAGGTTTGGCATTCTTGAGGTGCTTTTAAATAATCTCCCCAATTATTATCTACCAACAGCCTTCATCTATTCATTTTTAGGTTAATGGATTAGGGTCTCTGAGTATTCATTGACATGAGGGGAGTGCACATCAGACCATTCAAAGACACGGTTAAATGAATGGGTCCATTCAAATATTCAAAGTGAAGGGGGTCTTAAAGTCTCTAGGATGCCATATGCTTGTTAGTTTTGCAGTATTGAGACATGAAGTAGGATAAAAAGGAACAAAACTGAGGAGAAATCTACAGCAGAAATATTCTAAAACATTTAAACACTCATAAAGGCAATGTGAAGAACTCCTTCATTGTACCATTGCTGAATAGAATGGCATGTGCTTCTTTCCCTACACCAAAAGTCTGGATATGGCATTCATTTTCAATCACACATACAAAATGTGAAATCAGCTTGGTGATTTCTTGCTGCAGTTTATTGATACACTATGGAACCCTGAAACTAAGACAACTGAATCTTTACAGTTGTTAACTTTACTGTGTTATCCCTGACGGTGGTGGATGTGTTCAGAACAAAATAACTTTAGAAGATACTCATTACAAATCTTATTCTGTTTCTGCCATTAATGGTAGAATAAGCTACGGCCCTTGAGTTTTCCATTTTCTTTCTTTTGTTATTTATCATTTGTCACCTTGCAAAACAAATTGAGAAGTGTTTGCCTGTAATAGCTTACCAGTGCTTACAAAACAGATTAATTTATAGGTTTCTTTATTATCATTTCTTTTAGTCAGGAGTCCTAGAAAAGGGTTCCAAGTTGCCATACTGACAGCCGTTCTTGTTCACTGCCCAGGGCCATACACTCAGAGGACAATGAATACACAGAAGGCAGTTAAGTCCCCAAATTCTGCATAAACCATCATAATCTATGATCCTGTGCAGGTATATTATATACTGTCTCTTGAATCTTCCTAAATTCCCAGCCCTTATTTTATCTTGTGTCAAGAAATTGCAGTCTAGCCATTGTTAATCAAAAAACTTCCTTCTCTTTCCTCCTACTGCCTCATCTTCCACCTCAGTTTCATTTGTCTTGTTTTAGTGTTGAGAAGCAGTAAATACATATGCCTCAGCTGTTGTCTTTAAACCATTCAGTATTGTGTATATTTTTAATAATATCTCTTCTTACTCATCTACCCTCTGAAGTCAGTAGTCTGAAAAGGTTATCTTAGTCTGTCTTTGAGTCTGACTTATTTCTGCTTTATTCTATTTCAAGATTTGATTCTCCACAACTGACAATTATGTAGCATCAAGAAGCCAGATCTATCAGCAGATAATAACCCATGAATTTTAGACTCTGACTATCTACATGTGGGAAAAACCCCAACATTCACTATTGCAGACACCCCAAATAAGTGATATTTCATTAGTTACCTAGGCTGAAAATAAGTCCTCTATATATGATAAAGAGGACTTATCATTGTACTTACTTATCATATAAGTATAATGGAGAAGGCCAAACAATTTTTTGGGGGACTGTAGTCCAACACTCTCAGCCTGTCTCATCATTCTAAAATACTGCTACTCAAAAATAAAAGGATTATGAAGGGGATCATGAAGGCAATTTCCCAGCATCCCATATAGAAATTTTTAAGATTAGCCGTATTTTTTTCACATTGACTTCTCCAAGGCAATTATTGCATTTGTGTTTCTTGAGTATGAGTTGGGAGGGACCTCTGGAGGCCATCTGATCCAACACCCTGCTCAAAGCAGGGCCACCGTAGACCAGTTTGCTCAGACTGTGTCTAGTCACGTTTTGAACATTTCAAAGGATGGAGATTCTACAGCCCCTCTGGGCAACCTGTTGCAGGGCTTGACTGACCTCCTGCTTAAATATTTATTCATAAATAGTCATAATTTCTGTTGTTGTAGCTTGTGTTGTCTCTTGTCCTTTCACTGTGCACCTCTGAGAGGAGCCTGGGTCTGTCTTCTCTATACTGTCCCATCAGGTGGCTGAAGGCAGCAAGTGTGACACCAAGTGGCTGAGCACATGTGGCATGGCCAGGGCAGTGTGACACAGCCCTGATAAGGAGTTTCTAAAGGATTCCCAGGCAGCTGAAAGCAGCTGAAGAGACTGAAGTGCACATAGTTGGGAGCTGCTGCCCAGTCGGGAAGCCCCAGTCTAGATGTGCAGAAGGAAGCTCTTCATCTTACAAACATCACCAGTGTGCAACCTATTCAACATAGTGAGAGAAGCAGAAAACCATGAAGTTATGAAGGACTGAAGTCCCCCCAAGGAGAATGAACAGAGCAGCTCTTTTGGAACCAAGCCTCAATATTTTGTTCACTAGCAAATGACTAGAAAAATAAGTCAGAAAGTTTCTGCTAGTTGTGAATGAGTGACATTTCTCGTCATAGCTTAACCTTTTCAGTAGGTGGTTCTCACTCTTAAGCCCTGAACTGTCAGTGAGCTGCTTGCCTTCCATGTGGCATAAGTCCCTTTATTTGCATTCATGTTCCAGTAAAACCTGTTCACTTTCAGTTTTGCCCACTCTGTAAAGGCATTGCCCATGGAAACTAGGAAAGGTAGTAAGTAGTTTTTAAATAATAAAGAATTAGCTTTAATTTTGTTTTGTAGTATCATCCTTAATACTTATTTATAGACAAATGAGAACTAGAATTAAAATCATTTCATTTTCTTGATCACTTACAAGCCAAGCAAGATAGCATTGGGATGTTAAAGCTATAGGAACATAATTTATGCATTATACAATAAGCTGGTTTCTTGTGCTTCACTTCTGAATTGAATAACCTCACAGTTAATAGGATTACACATTATTCCAAGAACAAGAACAGGCCAGTCTTACAGAAGTGAGCGAGCCAGGAAAAGGTATGCATCACTGCCCTCCTTTTCTGTTCTTTTGTGCTCTGTCATCATGCTATTCTGCACAAATGCAGTACTTATAAACATGGCCCCTCACCCACAGTCATTTTCTTTGGTGGCAGTAATACTGGGAAGCAAACTCATCTATGACATGAACAAATAAATGGTCAATCAGAACATGTCTCTGAGTGATTAATGTTCCCAGCCAGTCCGAGCTGTAAGTGTCTTCTGTTCAGACTGATGCTTAATTTTGGACAAGGAAGTTTTAACCTCAGTTTTTGTCCCTGTTTCACATAGTTAGGATTAATACCACCACCCTGCAGCTGTGCTTGTTCTGGAGCACATTCCAGGGAACTTCTCTGGACAGAAATGCATAGAGAGCATGCTAGATCTCACTATCGTGTCACTTAGGAGAAAAGCCTGTCGTAGTTCCCTCATGTGGCTCAAGTCTCGTGCAATTTTCCTTGGAAGTTAATCCCATGAGCAGTAAATCTGTTACTTTCAGATTTTCAGTTTATACCATTTGGGTTGGGGAAGAAAAAAACCAAACCTATTTAATATAAGGACCACTGGCAACCGTCTTTCAGTGGTAAATGTTGCTACAGATACAATACAGCAGGGCAAGTTATCTATATATATGTTCTAGATGCTGGAGGAGAGTTTGGGGGTTCATCTGATTCCATCTTGGGAGGTAAGCCTGTCCCTGACTACAACTTTGAGTGGAAAAGGTAACTCAGAATAGCTGGGGGTGTTCTTTTTCATTTTCACGCACCACAGTTTTAAAATTTAAAAAAAAAAAAGAAAAAAGAAAAAAGTGTATGTAACCACATTAAATATATTATAAACTTCTACTTTTTATAAGTCTTTTACAGGTAGCTCGTGCTTTGGGGATGGGAGAAAGGAACGCTTACATTCTTCCCATGACCAGAAATTTAACTTTTTGTTTATAGTGACCCTTTTGTGGCAAAAAATGCTCCCAGAGGCTCAGTCTGTTCCTACAGAGCGATACTCAAAATTGCAGATGTCCTCCTATATTAGTGTCCTGTGTTACTCTCAGTTGTGAGGAGTTATTACAGGAATCTTTGTTTTAGTCTAGTCAATCCAGCTTTGTCTGACTTCGGGTCAGATTAAAAGGTTACAGTTTTGGCTGCCTTCATCAGGTTTATCATGGGCCACAGCTAATTACCGCCTCTCATGGCCAAGAGCCAGGGCAACAGCACTGTACCCACTTCTCCAATATTCTGGATTCTCTTGGTTCTTTGCCAGAAGTGGGCAGACATCACTAGCAGTCCTTTTTCGGTCTCTTTAGCCTTCTCCCCATTAGTTGTGTGATTGAATCATAACACATTACATCACTTGTGTTTAACAAAGCAGCTGGATCCCAGATTTATTTTCCCTGATATTCTCAGGCTGCTGTTGTGCCTATGGCAAAGCAGCAGGACAGAAACTCTCAGGAAACCTCCCTTTGCACCAGAGTGGTGTGAGCACATTTTCTACACTTTCAGTTCTCTCTCTCTGCTTCTTCCTGCTTTCCTAACCTGACTCTAGCATTTTTGGTCCTGCCTAAAAAGTTAGCAGAGGGTGCTGGACATGTAGGTCCCTGCATGGCCACCTTTTAAGTTTCTTGTGTTAGGTGAGGCTGAGAAAACCTTCTTTGGTTTCTTCCATTTTTTTGTTCCCCACTAGTAGCGCAGAAGGTGCATACCAAAGAAAAGATTCCCTATCACTTCCTAGTTGCCCTGGGAACATTTGTCTAAACTTACATCTTAAAACACCATTCTTCAGAGACATCTCTCCCTGACACCTTAAACATACTCAAGTGTCCATCAAGAGTACTTCCCTGGATGGCATGTGAAAGCAGCAGCCACCATTTCCAAACATTCTGCTTTAAACCTACTGCCTGGTTATTCCTCATACTTGCCATCAAACTGTATTTATTTCAAACAGAAATTCATCTGCAGAGGTATTTAGTGTTTTCTTAATATTCTTCATTCCAGGAACATACATGGGAAAGTACATTCCCAGGAGTGACATGAATAGGTATGAATCTCCCACAGTAGACATAAATTATTAGGCTCTATTTCTTAAAATTTACTGCAGTTATTTATGATTTAATTCTGTGCCAGAGTGAGGGAGCTGCTGTTGTTTTTAGACAAGTAATTGGCCCTTTGACATGTTAAGAACCAGTCACATTTGTTATCACTACACAAAGGTACGTTTTTTACTTTCATACGCTCTGCGTTAAACACAGGTAAACATACAGAATAGGCGCACCTTACATTGTTACTGCCATCACACGCTTTCCAAACATCCATCCACAACATCCCTGTGCTGTAGGGATTCAGTGGGCCACCAACTGCCTTGAGCTTCCCAATACACTGCAGGTCCTTCCTTACAGGTTTTCTGTTCACCCGTTGGGGTGATGCTATTTCATTTCCTTCTGGAATGCAAATTACTTTCCACGCTAAACACCTTTTTTTGATTGCTACTGATCTTTCTGCATCAAAAAATATGGTAAGCTCAAATACAATAATAACAAGCCATGGCCAGTAATTAGCAACACAAAGCTTTATCAATTTATGTTGTTCTTTTGCCCTTCCCATTGTCTTAATCCAGCCAGCCTTTGTTCCTGCTCCCTTGCCAGGAAGTGTGACGTGTCTTTTGGCTTTTCTGTATGGTGCAGTGCAGATCTATAGCACTGTACAGAAACATTTTATAGGATGAATATGTGTAACCGTAAAGAATGGCTGTCTCCAAGGTTAATGGAGTAGTAGAAATGAGATGTAAATAGTTACTGAAGTGAATAGGCAGAATTGAAGGCTTTTTCCAGAGTGCAAATTCAGACAGGCTGTACCTATACAGAACTTCAAAAGCACAGGCTGTACACACTTTGCATAATTGGAAAGGGATTTCTGAAGTCATTGTTTATATAGCTTTATATGACAAATTAAATTTGCATATTAATTTAAAGTTTAAAATTATCCTGGCTCTTCAAGACAAATATTTCCACATGCAATAATTAGAAAAACAGAGAAAAAATGAGGGCAGGCTTGGAGTTGTGACAGGCATCCACACCATACATGCAACTTGCCTAAGGTACCATAGCTTGTCATTTCAAGTAATGATTCATACTGCAAAATGGAGGAAACTATTTTGCTCTTTTAATAACAGTTGTATCTATTTGTATGAAATCAAGTTCATTGCTTTACAGAGAACAGGGGATGGAGAAGAAAACAACCTAAGTCAAATATTACCAGTGAAAGACTTTTTCAATAAAGAAGAAGAGAGGGAAGGGGATTCGTTGGTTGGTTGGTTTTGTTTTAGCGTTTCCTTTATATATGGAACTGACCTAACCTTGTCAGCAGTCATTTTCCGTGCTAAGGTAGATGAGTTACCGTGGTGTCAACCAGATCTTTAATAAAATGTAAACAGTTTTGCAAGTGAAATGTTCATTTGGGGAAAGTCTGTTAGATTGTTACCTGTATTTGAATTCCAGGTTCTTCTAACTAATAAGTTTCACTAAGTTTCAATTATTTACCTCAAAAACACATGAGTAAACCCACTGTAGTTAGATACTCTTACGTGATTTTAACATCATTTGTGGCCCTTACACGCTGAGTGAAATTTTCAGAGGTGCTCATTTTGAGACCAACATTGTCCCTTCAGTCAGTATGGAATGCCAGTTGTGTTCACTGGGAGCATAATGAGGCCAATAGAGAGCACATTTGTAAACCCCCCCCTCCTCTGTCTACAAACTGGAATCACTGTTTAAGAAAAGGCTCATTGTAGATGATTAGTTGAAGGAAAATGTAGTGAGAGTGTGCAAAAAGTATACAGGCAAAATGCTTAATGCCACATAAGGAATGGAAAAGTCCCAACTCCATTTGTATCTCAGAGAAACTTTACCCATAATTATGTCACTAGCAAGTATTTTTCTTTCTAAATCTGCTCTAAAAATGACATTGAAATTACTTTATCAAGTACTTTTAAGAATATTCTTCCATGCTATGTTTTACCTCAGAAAACTTAAAAAAATGCAGTAGCTTAAGAAAAGTGAATGGTCTAAGATGTTTTGCTGTATGTGCTATTGCATTTGGACAAAATTGTGTATATTAAGGATTCCAACATGAGCTCCAAAAACCTTTCCTGGAGCAGTTCTTTCTTACACCATGTTCCACAATTCACCTAAGACCACACACGTGACAGAGTTGCAGCACTGAACTGGTAGTGACAGCTTTAACATGCTGTACCTTTGTTTTTCCTGTTGATTTTGCAAATGTGAAAAAAAAAAAAAGAAAGAAAAATCTGTAGAACTTTTGGCGTAAAACTGTAGCTGCTGCTGTAGCTAAATTGCTGCTAAGTGTCTAGGTGATAAAAGCCTTCTCCCACGCCTGCCACTCTGAACAACACTATTGTCAGGAAAATGTATGCATCTTTTTCCAGTAAGAATAAGGACTGTGATAACATTAGCATTTAGACAAGTCACTGAGCTGATGATTGTGAAATGCATTAATGGATGTGTCACTATTTTAAAAGAGCACATCTAATGGATTGTTTATACATGCCATCTCATTGTACTTATTTATTTATTTTATAGGATATTTTAAACATAAAATTGCACAGATCAAAGTAGAACTCTCCTGTGACTTCCTCACCTCAAGGGCCTGTGTTCAACAGAACCGATCCCAGTTCCCAGCCAGTTGCGTATACTACTGAAGGAAAATGAACATACTGAACAGCCACCACTTTTTGTACTTTCTGCCTACCACACGCCTTGTCATCTTATTAGCAGCTTTGACAACTGCTAAGGATGTGACTAACAGCACTTTCAACCACACTGAGATGAACGTGGGATCTGTGCCTGTGGTGATCTCCCGCATCGACCATGTTATAGTCAAGGAGGGGAGTAGTGCCTTGATCGACTGCAATGTCCAAGGTAGTCCTAGTCCACATTACAGATGGTACAATTCCAACGGCCACCTTCTCCAAGAGGAGGAGAATAAAGGTAAGATGTTAGTATTCTCACTGAGGTAGCCTGTCCAGAGACATTTCTGATTTCAGCAGGTTGAGTAATAACCTGAATTTAATGGCCTGATGGTGGTATTTTCCTGTGTGAAAATATATGAAAACCTGGTGGCAGTCATAAATTCGTTGAACGCACCTTGGAAGAAAACTGTAACGTTTTTTTAATGTGTTATTTATAGCAACACGTAGCAAGCTGAAGCACTTAACAGAAGGTGTAGACAGGCTTCTTTTCATTGGAAGACCGAGTTTGATCCTATTTCCCATTCTGTCCTTTGGCACCAAAAAAGACTAAAAAGCTATTTTCCAACTCAAGGGAGGATTCTCTTGACATATGCGAATAGTTTGTTGGCATGAATTCAACACAGCTAACTCCCTGATATATCTGCTGCCTTTATGCATAGTGCCATGGGAGTGTGAGAAACAGGAGATGCCCTGAATGACCAACAGAAAAACCTATATAGGGCAGCAGTCAGAAGGACAAGCCAAGTTTGAGCCTTCCTGGCTTTAGTTAAGACTCTTCAGTTGCATTTGCCAGAGACCTTAATTACACATGAGCTTGTTTTCCTTAAACGGAAGGGTTGGGTGATAATCCTAGTTATACTTCTAGGGAACATTTCAGGGGGGGGTGAAGGGTGGTTTGCTCATGTAATCCTTCCATACTGACTGCTTTGTTCACAGCATGATGAAATAAAGTCTTAGTTATTCATACTAAATGCAAGATAGCTTGCTAACTAATAGCTGACCAGATGGACAACTCTGCTATGACGGGAGTAATGATTGACCCAGCTGGATGTGCAACAGCATAGTGTATCTGTAAAAGCTTACTGCATAACTGGTTATATTTTACATTACAGTATTTTGTCATTTTCCAAGTAAAGCTAGAGAAAGAAACTACTTGAGCTAGTTAGCAGACTTTCAGATATAATTTGTGCAGTCATGACAACATACTGTGATTAGTGTGCTAGAGTGTTTTACTAAGGCTCACTAACAGAAATTTTCCCCTTTAGTTAGGCATCTAACTTTAGGTCTTTGTATAGTCAACTGAGAGAGGTAGCCACTAACGTGAATATTTAGGTAGATGAGCAAAAACTTTGACCAAACCAGTAAAAATTGCAGATGTAGTATTAAGACAACATCACTTTAACTTAGACTTTCCACAGTGCACTTCCTCCTTCAAGAAACTGACTGTCTTCGTGTAAGAAATGTTTCCTAGCACAAGACCTTTCTTTAGTATGTATACAGTTATGTTGATTATGGCCTTGAATTGTTAATCAAAACCTAGCAATGATACCTTTTCTTATCATTGTTTTCTCATTAGGCTTATACTATCTGCCAGGTTCCACTGGCACAGACCCGGTCATTGAATCACAGTTCAATGCCATTATGTCATTTATAATAGCTGGAGCCAGGACACATCAGCAAGGCGACTTGTCATGTTACAATTAATAAAGACCCACTTTGCCAACATTGCAATTCAAAGAAATACGGAGCAGCCAATACTCTGTATTTTTTTCTTATTCTAGAAGTGGAGAAAGAAGTGTCATCTGTTACAGATGCTGACATTTCCTCTGTAAGAGAGTTTTCCTCTGAATTTGCCTAACTTTAGCAGATTGAGGTGATTTTTTTTTATGGGAAGGTCTGCTTTAGACTGAGCTTTTTATTTATTCTATATTTTTTAATTTCAGGCAAAGTGATTCAGCTGTTTTCAAGAATTAAGCTAGGGCAAAAAATAGTGTTTCAGCTAAGTTAAAAATTCTAAGTAAGAGGATAAAAAGATGTAATTAAGAACTGTCTGTACAGGAACTGAGGCAGGGGTCTTGTGGGAATACTTTCTACATAGGCTTCTACTGGAGATAATGTAAAAAAACAATTTGGATAAGCCATGTTTAATTAGAAAAACTTTCAAAATGGTAAAAGCCCATAACTACTCTGAATTAAAGGCTTTTTTTGCCTAATGAGTTTCAGAATTGTCCACAGATCCTTCCTTGAAAGAAATAAAGTAAAAAAATAGAATAATCTTTTTAACAATGAAAGAACTTCCGTGAAAAAGATAAAATAAATGCAGAAGCAAGGTATATACCAACCTGTGGCAGGACTGCAATCCTTGCCTTGTGATTCACATGCATTGCATGGGGGTTTTGCGGTGGTTTAGTCCTCTAATTACAGATTCTGTGTCTTTGCTCAGCTACCTTAATAGGCTTAAATTGCAGCTGGTTAGGTTAGGTTTAAGGAAAAACAATATTCTGATAGTAAAGATAGGTGAACACCTGAAATTACTTCCTGTGGAAGGTTATTGAAATTCCATTACTGCCTTCAGCAGATACCTGTCAGAAATGGCTTGGGATTGTGTTACATTGATTGAAAACAGTTGAGTCCGCCTCTGAGAAGCAGTATGTATTAGATGATCTTGTTGGCTTACATCAGCCTATGTCACTGTTTTCAAAGAAAATCTTCTGTGTGACATCTCCCTGTATGAAGTGTTCAGAAGGCACAGAGGCACTCCTACAGTTTCTGGCTGTTCCCTCCACCATGTCAACACTTCCAGGGGTGGGTTTACATGAAGGAAAGGATTGACACCGGGCTTTCCTATTGGAGTCGAATCATGGTTTTTATAACAAAGTTGCAATTTACTAAGTCATATCACACTGAATAAAGTAAAAAATACATATCCTTAGTTCTTAAATAGTAGTGATATTTGAATAAAAACAAAGCTCACTTGGGGAACTAAAAATCTAATTCGTTACCAATATATAATGGCAAACACAGTAACCAGCTGAATCTTGAATCACTTTAGCAGTGATAGGAGCACTGGATTTTAACATGTTGTTTCAGACTCAGTTTAATAGCTAAATTGCTCTGCTGTGCCAGGTTCAAAGGATATGAAATGTACATGTACAATTACATGTAGTGACCAAAGATGTTAATTATATTACACTGATAGAAATGACTTTTAAAAGTAAAAGAAGTTCCATCATGGTGCGTAGGAGTTCATACTGGCAAAAAAGATGTTCTCTTACTTGGTCACAGCTCTTCTCTTTCCCATCCATCTTACTCCTCCTGTCCTATCTCCCTTTTTTAAGACTCATACTTCAAAATTAGATTCTGAACACCTCAGAGGCCAGGCAGTTTAATATATGATGTCTGAAATTTTAGGGGTTTTAAAGTTTACATTAACAGAATTATATGAGATACTGTAACAAAACACCAAAAATAACCCCAACTGTAAGAAAATGCATTGTCAGGGAACAAAACTAGGGAGGACTTAGTAGGTTTTTCTGTCTCACAATCCCATTGTTACTGTTCTTTGAGGAAGTGTGGCATGTGTTTGGGAGGCTTTCTGGAGTAAGTAGTCCTACCTTTGTAACTCAGCTGACCATAAGATTGTGATAGATGTCATGCATATTAACATTTTTTTATGAGATTCTTTTAGGGCATGATCTGATTATTCACAGTTGATGTCAGGGATTTGATAGTAACACAGCTAGGATCTTAGGGACAGACGGGCCTTTGTGATGGTAAATTCTTTGTCTTCTGCTGAACATTATTTCCTTCTTCCAAAATCTGAAGCCAGTTTGACAAAGCTGATTTTTAAGACTATGCTGATCATGTGAACAAAATACTTCTAACTAGTTACTCTGTCTCCTCTCCAGCAGGAAAATGGTGGTTTCTTGACAATGGGCTACTAAACATTACCAGCGTGTCTTTTGAAGACAGAGGTAAATACACGTGTGTCGCATCTAATACATATGGCAGTGTTAACAATACTGTGACACTGAGGGTTGTTTTTACCTCCGGTGATATGGGAATCTATTACATGATTGTCTGCCTTGTAGCTTTTACCATTGTTATGATACTGAACATTACTCGGTTATGTATGATGAGCAGTCATCTGAAGAAAACAGAGAAAGCAATCAATGAATTCTTCAGAACAGAAGGGGCAGAGAAACTCCAGAAAGCCTTTGAGATTGCAAAGCGTATCCCAATTATCACTTCAGCCAAAACACTCGAGCTTGCCAAAGTAACCCAGTTCAAGACCATGGAATTTGCTCGCTATATTGAAGAGCTTGCTCGAAGTGTACCTTTGCCACCTCTCATCATGAACTGCAGGACTATAATGGAAGAAATTATGGAGGTTGTCGGTCTGGAGGAGCAAGGACAGAATTTCGTACGGCAGACAGCAGAAGGCCAGGAAACCACTGATACAGATGAGCTGTATATGATTCCGAATGCTTTGAAGCGTAGTGACTCTCCCACAGCTGACTCTGACGCATCGTCACTGCACGAGCCACCTCAACAGATTGCAATAAAAGTGTCAGTTCACCCATTGTCCAAAAAGGACTGCATGGACGGTCAGTCACAAGAAAGCATGCAGTTGGACACCAAGGAAGAAGACACTCCTCAAACACCAGCACTTCCTGCAGAGCCCCCTCCTGAGCCTTCTGCTGAACTCAGTTCTGATGACACAGCATTGGCAAATGACAAAAATACATGCATTATATATGAAAGCCATGTATGATAGTTACTACTGAATCTATGCATAGCAGGAAAATCAGGTGGAGCTCTTTTAAATATACATATTGTACTTGCCGCTAAGCCTTACCTGGAGACTATCATAGCAAAAGCATGTATGTGGATTATTTGGCACTTTCTTCTCAGTTTGACTTTAGTTTACCATGATGTATGGCAGAGTAATTGCTATTACATTAATATTAATTGCTCTTTTTGATTAGGAGTATTTCCAAGAAACATTTACCTCAGCAATTTCTAGGTTGGAGCCACCCGTAGTGGCCTCCTGGAAGTCATTGGTAGTCTTTGATGTAGGACACTTGAACTTACTAAACATAAAACTGGTTTTCATTTTCCTCCTTCACCCTCGTTATTTCCATCTATTGCATTTTTGCAAATATTATCTTGTGAATTTGAAATATTGCCCAAGAGGCAGCACTCTAGTAGCCAAATAAAATCCTAATAGATCCCATTTACAAAGCCTGTTTGCTCAGCTGCATTGTGATTTAGAGGGCTATTAAAGAAAGTTAAAATGTTTCCATTTCATTTGAGACCACACTGCTTAGGCACATGGGAAATAGCTTTCCCTTTTCCATGGAATGAAGATGCCAATAATTGTTTTTTTCACATCAAGAAACAACTTTGAGGTGTATTTTGCAGATGGGAAACCCCATAAACATCTTACAGAAAGTTCCAGTCCAACAGCCCTGCAGAGGTTTTTTGAATATATTTGACCATTTTTTACTTTGCCAGAAGTTTATATGGAAAACAGCAGCAAATATGCAAGATGTCTTGTTTTGTAGTAATTTGGTAGGAGTAAGTATGCACTACTTTACCAGAAGATACACAGGTTCCTTAACAGTCCTGCAAATGCCCGTAATCAGCTGATGACAAGGCTGAAATGGCACAAGAGCCTTTTATTGGGATTCTCAATTTTGTGCAGATTCATATTCTGAAGATCAATCCTAAATTCATGTATAAGCATAAGGCTGAGAGTGTTTCATCCAAACTAAAAAAAAAAAAAAAAATTATAATCAAGTGTCCTGTGAAATTACAATGACGATCACACAAACTATTTACTGTGTTATAATTGCTTTGGTATTTTAAGAACCTCCTACCTATGTAGGATGTTCACTGCTTGAGTACATGTGACTCTACCCCAGTAAAGCTTTAATGATCACAGTGACTGTGGCATTAAAAAGGATCAACATTTATGCCAGGAAATGCCAGGGGTGGAAGGGAAGTGATAATTTCTATTGCAGACAGACAATAAAATGGACCTTCTCCGGAGTGAGGCTGGAAAGAAAGCACTTACAAGGAGGAATTTGTGTAGGATTAATAGCATATTACTTAGTTACCTGACACACATTTAATTTGGAACTAATGAACAACCTATCACCTTGCAGTTTTTAATACGGAATGTAAGTATAGATACTCAAAATAAATCTGGAATCAAGTATATTGCAGAAAAAGAAGTCACTTAGGTCTATGGGGAGAAGATGTGTGGATGGCTCTCTGGACATTTTATTGACGTAGCCACATCTACATAAGGTGTCCATTGGAGGCAATCAGGTATATTAACTGCACAGGTAATTGAGGCCAAACAAAGTCAATGTTGCAGCTATCTAAAAAAAAGCTTGATAATGAACTGAGGTCTTATATCAACTTCCTCATGTTAAAGTGCAGAGCTTCCCTAGCAGTGTAATACAGGAACACCCCATGACTTATGGAGGTGATGCAGAGAAGGCTCCGTATCCTTTCTATGGTTATTAAAAAAAATACATGTTTAATAATGGACTTCAGATTTTACGACCAACTTGTGAAAATGACAGCATTTAGTTGCCTAATATTTGTTTGTGTTCACCACAGTGGCAGGCATCTATATAAAATGCATTTGCACATGCTCTAAAGGAAACATGCAAGGGCAAAGTCCCTTTAGGAATGTGGCTGGAAATATTTTAGTTCCAGCAAAGCAATATAAATCTAGAACACAGGGTAGATTAAGAGAATACCATAAAGAACCTCACTTCTGACCAGTGCGATTGAAAATACTACTGATGTAAACTGTTAACTTCCTGTCTGAGTCTTAAGTACATTTCTGTTTAGTGTTCACATCAGTTTTTCAAGTTACTTAATTTGCTTCTGGTGTGAAAAAGGACAAGGGCAGAAACAAAAGCAGGAACTTGCACTAAATTCTTTTAATTCACCTTAACCTCCTGAAAAGAGGGGGATCTTGATTTTTCTGCCTGTCCAGCATTTACAAACAATGCTCATGCATTCTAAAATTACCTGCCTGGTGCCCAGCTAAGATTACACAGATGAGCAAGGATGTTCTCCTTGAAAGCATAAAAATAACTTCTAAATTACACTTTAAAAAAAAGAAAAAAGGAGTTTCAAAATTATTTATTAAACTACAGTATTTTAACTTTGTTTTTTAATTATGAACTTTTTAGAGTAGAGACCAGACCCCTTCATGTATTCATGTGGTGTTTGGTACCAGGCAGTTCTGATCCTGACTGCTGCCCTCAGACTGGCCTCCAGCCTGTTTATTATTTATTTATTGAGAAACATTCGAGAGCAAATAATCCCCATGGTTTTCTTCAGTATCTCTGTGTAAACTTCCTTGAAGATACAGATTATGTTTTTTTCCAAAGGTTGCCCACAAAGAGCATGTATTTGAAGTACACACAAACATACATTGCAAACCACGTATGAGCGACAGCTATTTGGATTAGATGCATGTTAATAGGTGTAGTGCTGAATTCCTGCTGTTGCAAGGTCAAAGGGAACTTTGACTTTGCTGGAGCTGGACTCACTCACAGCTGAGAGTTCACAGGTAGGACTGGTCCAGCCAGTCTGCTATAAATTCTTTGGACATTTAGCTTTGTGGTATTATCAGAATAAAAGCAAAACAGCACTGTATCTGAAGAAAATACAGATTGTAATGGTTCTGATTTATGGGGTTTTTTTCTGTTTTCATGTATGCTGCTCAGTATCTTTATGCATCCATTATATAACACCTGTAAGCCTAAAGCTTTTTACGTGCTTTGAGGCACTTCCTTTGTGGGAGATAGATGGGAAGTAAGACCCAAACCCTTCTTTCCTGTTCCAAACTTTCTGGCTGTGCTGTTATAAAGTAAACAATTCTGTTTGGCAGTATTTCTTAGGGAATGGCTATTTTATGGTGCAAGGACATAATCAACAAGTATAAAATTAATGATGGCTCTAAGAAAACATTAACATTTGCACTGTTGTGTATTTTCATGCACCTTAAGCACTTCAGGGACATTAGAGTGATTTGCTCCCTTCATTGGACTATGCACATCTTTTGTTACATTGTTCTATTTATTATATCTCCAAACACTAATGGTTCTTAAAACACTCAGAGTGTAGAAAATCCAGTCCAACTGTATTTGTGTTCTAAAAGCATAAGAAACACCAAGCCAGGCTTAGAAAGGAAGAGAGATTTGCAGGATATATTTACATGATTTTAAAATATTTTTGCCAAAACTTCATGAAACATGACTAGATTTCTGCAGCACAAGAAATCACTGTTGGATTTGAATTTCACACTTACTGTTCTTTTTTCACTAAATGTAAGAGCATATTAATCAGACCAGTTGAACATAGTACTCACTATCTACTTACTCAACATTTTCTTTCTGAGTAGCATTGGTTTACTGATGATCCTTTTTTGCTCTCTGATTTGAATATGCCTGTGATGAAACCTACCCTTCAGTCATATTTTGAGATTGTCATTTAAAAAACTTTAGAAGCACCCATAGATCAGCATTTTGATTCAGGTTTATTGGTATTAGGAAAGGCACAGCAGTTCACTCCTGTGCTTAAAAATTACTGTATAATCATAAGACTTGCAGAATGGCATATACAGGCAGATGTTGTTTTTTTTAAAATCAGTGCCTGTTTTATTCTAATGTACATACTATGTCAGTTCCTTGATTTACAGTTACCCTTTGACAAAAGTACTGTAACTTATAACCAGGGCTTTCTGATGTTCAATTTGGTTCAGATCAACTAATTCTGGAAAGTGTTAACAGTGTCAAATTTTAAAAGTTCTCATGGAATATCTTGGCAGCATGCTATTTTAAGAGTTGGCCTCTTAAGAATGCCATACTTAGTGGGACAACTGAAAGCTTCTTAGATGCAAAGGAAATGCTTGCACTAAAGTATCTTAACTTATATTTCATTTATTATGAAATCCTTTTTGATTTTACAAGAAATGTAAGAAAGACAAATATGAATGTGTTCTTTTGGGAAGCAATTACTGTATTTTGATTTAAATAACTGTTATGATTTTATAGTTCACAGCCGTAAACCACAAAGAGACCAGTTCATGCTGAAGTGGCAAAATGAAATGTGATCCAGCTTGTAAATTGATCATTGTTTCAATAAAGAATTTGCACAGAGTATGCTGAGTTTGTACACACTCAACAAGATGGTAATTTCCTAGTAAGAGTATGCCATGGCTCCAGTTCAAGTGTAAGTGAACTATGTCTCTCATTGTACATCTGCTAATATTCCAGAAACTTTGATCAGGAGAAGGAGTTATTTACCTAGAAAGGAAGTTTAAATAAAACTCTGAAAGGGAGCTGTTGTCATTATTCAGAATATAGACCCAATTGTTAGTCAGTGTTGTTATCAATAGCCTAGATTGCTCATGTATGTAGCATCTTCTCTTTGGAAGTGTGTCAGCACTTCCACATGTAATCCAAAGGACTTTTTTGTCTGCTGTTTCCCCTCTGAGCCCTGTCATGGGGCCTTGCAAAAAGTCTTGCTGCTGTTTCAGAGTTGGGGCCAATGAAGTAAATGTCTTTTCTCCCAGAGGCACCCTAGTACCAATAAAAAATCGAAGTGTGGGTTGCCATACCCGCCCCCATTCCTTCATCCACCCTAAAAGGATGAAGTGAAATGGCTTTCCTGTCCCACAGCAGTTGGACTGTATCATGCCCTAACAGTCTTCAGCAGGACTTAGTTGAAGCAGACACTGTAATACCTTGTCCTGGCTCTGCTGGTGCTACACAACTAGCAGCCAGTGGCAGTCACTGACAGAGATGGAGTGGGGGGGACTTGCCCTTTCACACATGAAAGATTTGCTCTTGCCAGCTGCCTGTTCTAAGCTGAAAAACACAGCCAATAGCAGGAAAACAATAGCTATTTCATGTTTTAACTCTTCTGTTTGAAAGAGTGCTGCAATTTTGAAAAATATTTTCAGAAACATTTTTATTCAACAGTTTCAGTTGAGTTAATGGGGCTGAGACATCCACAATTTACCTACAAATACCTATGAAAAATAGTGAAGAGGTCACAAACTGATCATAAAAATGGAATACATATGGCTAGAACCATATGCTATTTTATTGTTTCAGCATGGGACCCTGTCTTGCAATGGGGGCAGTTTTACATGCTGTGACTTTTTTTTTATATGGAACAGCATCACTTCAGGATGCTCCCCTCCAGCATGCTGAACTCCTCCAACAGCTTTGTTGGAGCATTTTTCAGGAAGGCAAGGTACCACCAACCAGTTGGTCCCAGTGAGCCACGCTCCTGAAGATTGTGAAACAGGCTGCCCCAGCCCCAGTGCTTCTTACGATGAGAAGATGTTTATCATGTGGAGGAGACTGCCTTACATCAGTACTGTAGAGGCACTCCATAACTAAAAGCTGCTGGCGGGTAGTAACTCCACAGAGACAAAGATGGGGACAGTGGGAGGTCTCTGCTCTCCTACTAAGATGAGCCAGGGAAAGCTGGTGCATAGCTCAGGGCTAGTACCCCAGATATTTGCAGGGCTACAGCACTACTTTCCCACAGGACTGGATATTTTCTAGCCCACATCCTGCACTAGTGCCTGGAATAACCTGCTAAGAGACTTGAGAATCAGTTCCTTTTCAGTGTCCATTTCTTCCATCTCTTCCTCTCTCCGTCCTACCTTCCTGTGCTTTTTTCTGTCCCCACCAGCTCCACAGTGCTACTTCTCAAATGAGAAGAGAGTGAAATTAGTGGTCAGGACAAGTGTTTCTGCACTCCAGGCACCTCTGTGCCAAACTGACCTTTCATAAGTCCCAAAATGGACTTTTTTTTTTTCCCAGCTGTACCAGGCTTTAATTCTATGTCCTATATTTAGCTTTCTGGCTCCCAAGCCCAAACTGAGTCATTATACTCTTACAGTAAAGGCTGACTCGTGAATCCATGGTATCATGTATAAGTCTGCAAATTGGTCAAAGACAGTAATATAAACTGAAGCTAAGTTACCAATTTCTTAGTCAAAATCTGAATGTATGTCAGCAAACAATAAATGTGGCAGACTTAGGACACTCAAGTTATGTAACGAGAAGCTATTTCATACTACAACAAGACGAGACAAGAAAGAGAAAAAATAACAGCCAGCCTTGTATAGCGTGGAGAATACATGTAAAACCTGGCTTATGATTGAGTAGAAATTTAGCATCAGTATCAAATCAGTTTGCCATTCTATAGCCACTTTATATTTTGAGAACAGATTCCTGTTATATCTACTCTAACCAGACCTTTCCTGTGTGGGCAAGCACCTTAGGCATGGAAAGAGTACAAGAGGTATCAGAAAGAGCCTTGTCTCCCTCATCTACCATTTTTTAAATTATTTTCAGGACTATTTAGCTATGCATCAAAGGCCAACCACAGACTGCCACCCTGTCCTGTCATGGACACACGGAGTTTGAGAGCTCCTGTTTGAGATGCACAAGCTGGTCTTTCTGAAATACCTCTGTCTTCTCTTGCATAGGTTTGGATTATACCACCCAATAAACCACTCATATTTATTAATGGCTCAGGCCCAGTCATTCTGAATTGATAATTACAGAGAAGAAAAATAAATGCTGCCACCACCTCCCTCTTTCTGAAGCCTCTTACTGTTTCTTCCTCAAGATTAGCCCTGACAGATAGCTTCTGAGTTATTTGGATATCCTTTAACTCCTTCCTGCTGGCGAACACTACCTTAGTCGGAAAGCAGGATTCAAAAAAAAGTATCAGCCAGAAAAAGAAGCTCCCTTCTAAGGAGACAAGTATGGATCCTGACTGTTTAAAATGCTTCATTATCCTTCCCTCTAATACGTGCAGAGTAAACAGCCTCAGGGGAAGGTGGTAAAAAATAGAAATAAATTTAAGAAGATTAAAATGGAAAATTTTTCTCCTCACTCAAAACATCCAGAGGTGATTTATCTTCAGAGTATATTAAATTCTAACTCATTTAATCATATGTTCATTTGTTTTTAAACATACTCAAGTGGAGGAAAAGGACATTCCTAAAAACAATGACATTTTCACCCCCAACCCCAAAGTAAATTACCACAAAAATATGAAACATATTGCCCAGCCCTTCTTTCAGGATACCTTTTATCAGGGAAGATATTTCTAGTCCTTTTTATGGTTCTGCTTAGGTGACCGCAGCTTCCTTAAGGGATTGGTGGAAGTGAGTTTCTTTTCTGCTGTCTTCTTCTTGGTTAAACATTCTCTACCCTGTGTGATCTCTTCTTTGTGTATAAAAATCAATATTCCACTGAAGATTTATCTTCTTGTTTCCTTTCCCCATTCCATTTTGATACCTTTTTTTTGTGTTTTGTTTTGCTGCTTGGATTTTGTTTTGTTTGCCCTAAAATTCCACACGTTTTAAAATAAATCAGAGGATCCTAATGTTTTTTCAGTTGCCTGTTTTGGGGCAGGATCGCTCACACCCATCTGTATAATTTAATTTTAATTATGCAGATGTACAATTAACTACTCCCAGATTGGTGCAGGATGAACTAATCAATAGGTTGCAGTGGATTTATTTTGCAGAACAGCATCAACAGAACAGGTAAAGCCATAATTCCCACGATACAAGTGAAATGAGTGTCCTCAGGCATATATGTGTCTATGAATATGCTATGTTCTTTTGTTTGTTCACTTCAAAAAAGTTATATATGATACATCTCTGCCTTAAATAACATGTTTCTTTTTGCTTAGCTTCCCATCATGGATGCAATAGCACGTTTGCACTGTTCCTACACTTGTACATCAGCTATCCATTATCTGGATTCATTTATCTTTTTCATTGGATAGCTTGCCAAGTGCAGGGGCCTCTCTAACTTCGATATTTTTGAAGACACTGCAGACAGCTTGGTAATACTATGTAAATGATATTAATTTCAAATGCATTGATAAATGCTTTTTCACATTTTTTAACTGAAATGCTGTATTTCTATATAGGGTGATATTTACATGTTAATGGCGTCTGTTTTTCTGTATTCTTTTAACCAGAAACTCCAGTTTTTCATAAGTGTGCAGTAAAATGACAGTAATCTGCTGCTGAATAAAACTGCTTTTTGCAACTACAGTTTCTACATTTCATAATCCCCGTGTAATCTCTGTTAAGCACACAGCTCAGTATTTAATATATATGCCACAAATGAGGTGAAAGGCTCCAAATCTCTGTTATTCATGTAGTCTGCATCAGACTACTGGTTATTTTATTAGACAATATAATAGACCTACCCTGACACTGTAACTCCTGTTGCAGTTACCAGAAATAGCCCCAGAGCATTAGCCAAATGTTATATGATACAGCACCGAGAACTATGTTCCTACTCTACACCAATTTCAGAAAAAAACTCCAGAGAATACCCATCCCTTCTCAGCAGGGAAGCGGGGACTGAAAGCCTCTGAAGTACTTAATGTTTCACATGTTTTTCAGAAAAAAAAAAAACCAGCACCTATGTAATTATTGGGGATCTTGCTTGTAAAATTTATGCAGGAGCTAAAATATCACCAAAGATGGAGCTCACTGCAGCATGGAAGATCATCACAACCGGTAGGTAGCTGTCAGCTGCCAGTAGCTAAAGACACTTCTCAGGGTAACACGCGATACTATAAGGAGGCAAACGTTATTCCATTATCATGTAAATTGGCAATGTCCAGGTGACTATGGATAGCGTTGCAAGATGCAGTGCCCAGACTGTTCGGGTGATGGCACTGCATCTGAAAGTCAAGCCTGTTTCCTGACCAGAGAAGGGCACTGGGAGCATCACTAACGCCTCTGGCTGGGATGGTGGAGTCAGACCCTTTCACGAGAACCCAGTTCCATCCTGTTGGCTTGATACTGTGACCAAAGTACCCCTCTTTTTTATTTGCTTTAGCACTACCTCGTAGTTCTTCAAGAGATACTAAACATGGGCTCTTCAGTGAGGTAACTGCTGAAGACCATGCAAATGCACAGAGTAATGAGCAGCTCAGCTGTACTGGCGATGTGAGCTTGCCTTTGTACCATACCAGATAAAGACTGCCCCAGACGTCTGCCAGCATTCAAGTGGAAAAGGGCTGTGATGCTGTGAATCCAGACAAGCTGGGAGACGGCGAGAAGAGGCAGGCGGGAGTGAGCTGGAGGCAGACTGGGCCAGTCCAATAGACATGGAATTAAGATGACAGTCCCACGCTTACTACTGAAAAATACCTCCAGCAAAATCAGCTTCCTGCCCCTAGCCCCTCTTCTCCAAAGAACTACGTCACCCATCACCCGCTCAGCAACAGCTCCTTGTCCTTCTGCCTATTCAGGCTCTGACCAGTCAGTTTTTGCTTCTTACTGAGCAGCTACAATGTTGACTAATGCTAATGGAGATTTGTCTGGCTCTTCTTCCTCTGTCTCTCACCATTACTAACTTACAAGAAGGCATGGGGTTCACTTGCCAGCACACAAGTAAAAAGCTAGTCCTCAGAGACCTAACAGACCAACTATTCTGTTCCAAAGGAGGATGTACAGAAACTAGGCACATCATGATGAATTAACAGATTTAAAGCCTCTGCCTGGTTAAGCCCTCTATGCTTATTCATCTTATTCTGTAATGGCAGGATGCTGGCCAGATTTAACAAAGTACAACTTGACCTATTGCTGTGTTTTAAAGGAGAATTTTATATGATTTTTTTTTTTTTAAACCTGTAAAAATGGAGCAATGAAAGGTTAGGAGAACACAGATTCCAGACTTAATCACAACACTTTCTTCTCACAATGGTATAAATTGTATTCTGTGTCTATTTGCAATTTGCAGAACAAACACAGGATGTCCCAGAAAAATCAATATTTTCTCAATGATGGTGGTTGTCCTCAGCTTGCCTCCAGGTAACAGAATAAAAGGTTTTAAGGCACTGTCAATTAGCAGAATTGATAGCAAATGCTTTTGATCAGGTATCCTGTTTGGAAAGCAACTACACTGGGAGTTCCCAGTTTGTAAATGAGGTCTGTTGCCTTTATGTTGACTTAGCATATAATGGATTGTAAAAGGCCAGTTTTACTGGATCAGAATTACACAATCTTTCACAAGTCTGGCCTACTGCTGCACATTTTTTCTTTTCTCTTTAAGAGTCTGCTATAGGATATAATATGTACTAGAAAACTTTAATGTTCTACCCATGCAATTAGAGAGATTTTATTCAAATACAGAATCAGAAAAAAATAAGTCTTCCTTCATGTTTTTTCTTTCAAAAGCTGTCGTCGATAACTCTATCATTTGCGCCATGTTGTAACCACAAACACTGAGACAGATGCTAGTAACTTTTCTGCCCACTTCAGCCTAGACCACACCACTTCATTAGAGTGCAGAGAATTTGCTGGCTTCAGAGAGGCCAGAGCATGTATTCTCAAGGGACTGAAAGGAAAATGTTCCACAAATGCCAAGCTGGAACTTGGCACCGTGGTCACTTGGCAAATGAATGGCACTGTACATAATAAACAAGCAGAGAGAGGGAGCTTAAATTCTAAATACCCTCTTGAGAAAAGATAGAAAACAGTTCCTAGGAACAGTGAACAAAAGTTGTCAGAAAACTAAGATCATTGATTTTTCTCATGAATGACTTATGATTATGGTTATGTGGTTGGAATGGAAATGGAAGATTCTGCAGTACAAAGCACTGCATTCTCTAATCTCATGTGAGATTTCGTTTACACTCATTAGATAAAGCACAGTGTCACATTTGTTAGATCTGTTGGGCTCAAATACTGTATTTTACACATTAATCCAATTATCTTCCTGTTTCACTACATCTTTAGAAGACATTAATGTATCATCAATTAATAAATGCTTTTTCTATATCCATATGTATTTGTGTAGAGGAAAATATGGTTTAGAATAGCCATTAATTTTCCATTCAAATGAATGATCTGCTTCAAAATGAAACTGACCAAGCTTCAATTTTATCTCCACACCTCTCATATTTTTATTATGCAACACACAAGCATTAAAAATAAGAAAATATATGGCACAGAGCTTAGGCTGCCAACTGGCTGCCTGACAAAAGAACAGATTAAGCAAGGTAGCAGGATCTCTGATCCAGCAGATGAACAAACTGTATTCTGCCTTCTGCATATTAACACCATTCAGATCTGAAGGGAATCTGCTGTGACCCACATGCACTTTAGTTCTACGCTGCACAGCACTCAGGATATTCACCAATCTGTTACTACACCCCATACCCTCAATATCTTTCACAGTCACCATCCATTACTAATTCAGGGTTTCATAATGCACTCTTACCAAAGTTTTCAAAACCTTATTCTGCACTGAAACAGAAGTCAGCCTCCTCAGAGACCAAAATACAGCCTTGTTCTTTACCTCAGAAGGGCTTTAGTCCACATCCAGTCCCATTCTCTTAAAATACACCCAAAGGTTAATAGAAGGTGGAAAATGAACCTTCAAGCTCACCAAATAAGAATCTTCAATTTTAAATACTAATACTTTATCACCACTGTGCAAAGTCACATACTACTCTCTTCTCTTTTCTAGGTCTTTTGCAGCTTTCCTTTACAGTCCCTGGCTTTCTGATTTGTGGGCCTGAACTACACCCTCCACCAGAGGAATCTGTGTCTCTGAGTTTGTGTTCTACTTTTTCTTGAGCTTACTTGCGACTTGAAAGAAATCCAGTTGTGCAGTTAGGCCCAGATCCAGAAAAACACATAAGCACATGATTTATATATATGAATAGTATCATTGTGAAGGGTGCAGGCTCTTTCCCAATATTTGCCATCACTCTTTTCTCTGCTGTTGCTCCTTTGTTCTCCATTACTGCATGTCGCCTTTCTGTTTATTCCAAGATTTTCCTGTAAATTCAAAATGGGGCACAGGCTACGCATATGATCATCCCCAGAACTGAGAGGAGAGGGCTCTCAGAAGAACTGAGACATAAAACACACATGCAACTGAGTTTAAAATGAGATGTCAGAAAGTTCTCAGCACTGCTTTTCATCTCAACCAATTAACACGTATCAGAACAACTGTTGGCTAGCTTTCTTGTTCAGTTTGAACTTTTAGGAAGATCATCCTGGTAGCTCATTCAGTTAGGGAAATATCACTACAGAAGAAGTAGTGAAGGTTTATGAGTCACAATATAGTTGGGACTCTAAATACTCTAAAACTAAACTACTTTAAATAGTGTGGATTCTATAATATTGTGAACCTATTAATATTCTGTCACCTATGAGCAGTGGTGTATATTTAGAGGAGAGATATCGACATGTTTCAAACAGTCGCATAAGCAAAATAAACATTTAGAGCGAGGTATTAACTGAGACCAATCATTAACATGAATTCTCCTGGAAACAATTTCATATAATCAAGTCATTTCAATTATCCTACTTTAGGCTTAGGAATTCCTGTTGGAGATTCTCACATATAGAACCAGACATTTAAAAGTGCTGATGGGATATTTACTCTAAGATACCAGACATGAACTCTTTGCAGATATGTCCGACACAGTGTGACTTCACCCTGAATGACTTGAGTCCTATGGTCAGTATTGCAGAAATACCAATGCTGGTCAAACACTCTTCACCATCAACTTCCATGAACTCTAACGGGAGTTAACAGCGTGCCTCAGGGACGTGTTCAAAATGTTGCAGAGTCAAAGTCCTGATAGACCTATCACATAGCAGATGCCTCAGCTTTCTGAGATTAAAATCAGAAAAGAAAGTTGAAAGTTGAAAGGGCAATTTTAAAAAAATCTGTATTGAATTAATGACATGTAACACAGGCAATGTCATCAGTCTGGTTCTCAGAGAAAGGGCTAAAGGTTTTGGTGAGAAATTTTGCCTCAGCAGTGCATACAGAGTCAAGGACAAGAAGTTGATCTTACTGTAATAGTACATTCATGCTGTTGTCCTAGTAAAATTAATTCCTAGTTGCTCAAAACCTGACAAAGCAAAACCCCCTTTAATTCAATATTCTTGCAGTGTTTTTAAAAAACAGACTATAAGCTTCTGTGTTAAGGCTCATTCTAGTTGAATCTTAAATCAGCTGATGTTATAGTGCTGACAACTTACTAAATGTTTCCAGGCAACAGAAAGAAAATAGCAAAAAGTAAACAATTCAAATATGCTAAAGAAGAACAAACTGGTACAAAAATAAAGCCTACTCCTGTGTGGAGCTCCTCACTTCTAAGCAATGTTAACTCTATTTGTGTTTCATGCATAAAGAGGAAATACAGAGTCTCACTAAACAAGAGGCAGTGTTTTTCAGAGGTTTTTGGCTGTGTTATTTTCACAAAGGATCCTTTTGTTTCTTTTCAACACTTCAGCAGACAATTGCTTCCAATTTCAGTCAACCCATGAAAACCACCACAGAGTCTCCAAAGACTTCATAAAGTCACTGAGGCAGACTCTGAAAGTCTCCCTGTGCTATATATACCTCTATTACGTGTCTTGGGGGTTAAGTGTTTCCCTGTAACCACTCTTGTGTGGCCTGCATAGTAGAGCATGGAGTCTGTATTTTGTGCCCTGTGATACTTATATTTTTTACTGCTCCCGTAAACCAGAGGTGCTGAAATTGCAGTTTGTGCCAGCCAAGAGCAGTTGCTGACTGTAGTGAACTCCTCTTGGGCCAGCCAGAGTCCAAGAGTGCTCTCCAGTACTTTTCTGATTTGTCAGTGAACTCTGCCATCAGCCCTAACCCATCACTAGAAAACCCTTCTTCCTCTCTAGACCCCAGTAATACATGCTCTCCACCTGGACGGGGCAACTGCTGTCCTTTGAATACACTGCAAAACACACAGGTACTTCTCCAGTGTCCCTGATGCCCCAGTTTATAGGTGTGATGGCTTTAGAGGCACCACAGGTCTGGGTGTGGAATGTCTTCTTGTTACCCAGCTACTTCAGAATCACTCTTACCACAAAACAAGTTAGATGCACATAAAAGCATCTTTTTACCTACACCTCTCTTTCATGGTACAGTTGAATAGTTGCAAATTTTCCTGAGAAAAGGTTCCGTCTTTCAGTGACACACATGTCTCAGGTAACAATCATTAAAGAGTGTCTTATCATGCTGGAGAATGATACCCTCTATAAGCCACCTCCCATTTAAAATCCTACCGGGGTCATAAAATGGGGGTTTTTTTCCTCCTTATCCACTATGTCAGCTGACCATTTCCACTTCATTACAACAAGCACTGTTTCACTCCCTTGGAGTTGAAAAATACGTCTTTGCTAGATGAGGTATCAGGTCCTGTGCTTGACTGGCTAATTAACAGCTTGTATTGGGTTTGCATGGCAAGGTTTTGGTAGTGGGGGGAGCTATATGGGTGGCTTCTGTGAGAAGCTGCTAGAAGCTTCCCCCACATCTGATAGAGCCAATGGCAGCCAGCTCCAAGTCAGACCTGCTGCTAGCCAAGGCGAGCCCATCAGTGATGGTGGTAGTGCCTCTGGGATAAGAGATTTAAGGGGAAGAGGTGTGGGGGGGATGAAGCTGTGCAACAGTAATTGCAGCAGGAGACAGGAGTAAGAACATGTGAGAGAAACCACTCACATGTCAGTGACACCAAGGGCAGTGAAGAAGGAGGGGGAGGAGATGCTCCAGGCGCCAGAGCGGAGATTCCCCTGCAGCCCGTGGGGAAGACCATGGTGAGGCAGGCTGTCCCCCTGCAGCCCATGGGGGTCCACGGTGGAGCAGATATCCACCTGCAGCCTGTGGAGGACTCCACGCTGGAGCAGGTGGATGCCTGAAGGAGGCTGTGATCCCACAAGAAGCCCGCGCTGGAGCAGGCTCATGGCAGGACCTATGGACCCATGCAGAGAGGAGCCCATGTTGGAGCAGGTTTTCTGGCAGGACTTGTGACCCCGCAGGGAACCCATGCTGGAGGAGTCTGTGCCTGAAGGACTGCAGCCCGTGGGAAGGGACCCATACTGGAGCAGTTCGTGAAGAACTGCAGCCCGTGGGAAGGACTCACCTTGGAGTAGGGGAAAAGTGTGAGGAGGAAGGAGCAGCAGAGACAACGTGTGATGAACTGACCACAACCCCCATCCTCCGTCCCCCTGTGCCACTCAGCAGGAGGAGGTAGAGAAAATCAGGAGTAAAGTTAAGACCAGGAGGAAGGGGGGGGGGGGGGGAGGTGTTTTAAGATTTAGGTTTTATTTCTCATTACCTTACACTGATTTGATCGGCAATAAATGAAACTAATTTCCCCAAGTCAAGTCTGTTTTGCCCGTGATGGTAATTGGTGAGTGATCTCTCCCTGTCCTTATCTTGACCCACAAGCCTTTCGTTATATTTTCTCTCCCCTGTCCAGTTGAGGAGGGGAGTGATAGAGTGGCTTTGGTGGGCACCTGGCATCCAGCCAGGCTCAACCCACCATACAGCTCCTTCTGTCAATAAGGGGTAGAATTATTCCCTTGTCTGTGCTGATGACTCACTGCACGTGTTTCAGGTTGAAGAATTTCCTGCCTGAACTTTACAGTCCATACTGCGTATTTGTAACTTTGTATTAAAAAAAAAAAAGTAGCTTATTACTAGCTCCATACTGCAACCACAATAATAATGTCAACACTTTGGGCTGACAGTTGGTTTGGTATGATCTTCCCATTTTCTTTCTTCAAAGCATCCTATAACCAGACTACACTACTAAAACAGTGAGGCACTCTTCAGGAGGCTGGTTTTAAATTTCACTTCCTTTCCCAAACTGCTATGCTCTTGTTCAATGTAATGCACTTTGAAAAGGAGCTGAGCTAAAAATGAGAGCCATACTAATTATGGAATAAGAATACACACATACGGAGTTACTCAGGAATAGCTGTTCTTGAATAACATCATATAACCAAGCTTGGGACATATTTTTAAGGTTTTCTTTACAATCATGACAAGTAGGGCTTTGGGATTTTAAATTTTTTTTACTTCATTTTGCTTTCCATTTTTTTAAAATTTAAACAAAAACTCTGTGGCACAAAACTTGCTTCAGATAAATTGTTCAGAAAGTGCATGAGTATTTGTATCTGTGAGTTCTGTCTTAAATTTCAGTTTAAAAGATAGACATTACGATGCAACTAAGAACCCAGAATAATTTTCCACATTCCCAAGAGCAGGAAAAGTGATATAATTTTAATTATATCAGGAAGAATCAATTCAGCACTCAATGGGAACAAGATACTGGTCCCTGATGTTAGCTTGGTGACTCAGGCACCATGGCAGGATTTCCTTCCCTCTAAAAATTCATTAAATGGAATGGATGATGAGGAATCTGTTCCCTCTACTTTGGACTCAGTACAGCGCTCTATGGAAAGACACAACTGTTTTGGGAAACAGACAATGGAAAACCTTTTTGACAAAGTACAAAAGGCCAACAAACAGTGGAGCCAAATCCATTCCTGACATCCCTGATGAATTTCAGTGTCACCGTGGCAAAGATTATTATAGCCTACGTGCTAGACACTCTGGTACAAATTAGAAGCATTAGAGTAACTTTGCAGTCCTGATTCACAGAAACAGCTAGCAGTTAGGACGTCTGGCTGTGGGTTTATGTTCCACTTCTTCTAGGAAAATGATGCTAACTTTTTTCTTAGGAAGACAGTTGGCTCCTGAGCCTTGCTCCCTCTTTCCTTGGCCCTTCAGAAAATCTGGGTGCATGCCTAAGGAACAGAATTATATTGTTGCAGCAATACTGCAATATAGTTATTGTTTCTGGAAAAATGGGAAAGATCTTCAAAGACAGATAACTTAAATTGTGGATCCTTTGTACCCCTCTATGTGTGCAGAGAGTAGGATAGGGTAGAGAGCAGGACAGGCATCTTAGAAAGCAGTAAGGAGCACTGAAAGAATTTGAACATACCTTTAGTGTCTGCTTATTCAAAATTTTTATTAAAGGTACAAAGTCTTTTAACTTCCACACATTCATACTTCAGTGATGAACTAACTAAACCTAAGGAGGAAAAGCTACATGTGCAAGTGCATGCACACACACATACAAACACAGCCCCCCGAATATATACAAGCACAGAAGAGGAAGGATGATACACACCTGTTGTAAGAGCTGCCTTCCATTACCTACAACATGCTGCAGTGCTGGCCTGGCTAGGAACTGATGCAGCAGCCAACTTACCAGCTCAGGAATCACTGAACTGTCATTTTGCCAAGCAGTCTGAAGTGTTTTAAGAAGAGGTAAAATGCTGCTGTTCTACTGGATTCAGAAGAGTCAAGAATTCACACACACATATTATGAGGCCACCCAACAGACACTACGAAATCATCTCCCTGAGATGATCAGGTGTCTATATTAAAGACACCTTGTAGCTTAGTGTACTAAAATATGGAAATGTACTCATTCCAGTGAAATCTTGCATTGAAATTTGACAATAAAAAAGCGGGGGGTGAGTCTCGTAAGACACATTTATGGACTAATTTGCTCCACATTAGTTTTGTTCTGAAGTGAGCAATACTGTCTGGAAACAGTATTAAAATTATTTCAATAAGAAATTATATAGTGCCCTCCAAGATTTATTGGAAGCTGCTATAACCACAAAGTACAGCAGAAATATACATAGTATTCAGAGTGCTGAAGTCATAATCCTAAGGATAAATCTTTCTGCACATTCCTGTGAAAGCCTAATTTTAGCCAACTTTCCAATAAAAAGAGATAAACAGAGAGCAAAGTAGATGATGTAATAACAGACCCATGCATAGTTTTACATCACTACTATTACAAGTACACAGAGGGATTAGACTGCATGGGATTTCAAGCAGGAGAGGATCTCCACAATATTGTTCTCCTCAAGCCCCATTAGGAATTAATGATGCCTCAAGCAGTATTAACTCTTGCAAATTTCTTTCTACTGCTGCTGCTACATGACTGTGGCAACATCGTGGCTTCTGCCCAGCCTGTGCTATTAGCGGGAAGGGATCTGCAACAGAAACAGAGAGGCACCAGTTCCTCAGGGACATCTTACTGATCTGCTCAACTCCATTAACCACATATCTGGGATTCCCAGACTTTAACATTCCCACGGAGTGCTCCATCTTCCCTAAAGCTCTGAGAGGACAGCAAATGTCAGCTGAGCCTCCCCAAAACTCCTGCTTTGTTTCCCTTCCTGTGGGATGTTGTTTCTGGGGTACAATGATGCATGTCTTTGCATATACCTTTAATTGAGCCTAGATTCCTCCTGCCAGCAAAATATTAGGTTTATGAGAATAAATGGGTGAGAAAATTTTGCAGAAATAATGGAAGCGCTCAACCTTTTCTAATTATACAATGCATTAAACTTTTATGAGAGAAACCATACTAAAATGCTTTGCTTTGAGTGTATTCTCAGAGCAGCTAATTTAGTTTGGTCAGCTGAACTGATCAGGCAAACAAAAGTTTAACTCAACAAAGTAAAAATATTCACGCAAGGGTGGAATCCCACATTAATCTCTGAGCAAAACACAAACAGAAGGAAAAACTCATTGCTGGCTCCAAAAGGTAATAAAGAACATGCTGCTGTATCATTAAAAAGCCACCCTATTTCTAAAGCAAGAGTTGTTCAAGGCACTATTTCCAAGCATACATGTTTGTCCTTTGCTCACTTTATTTATCTGCCTTTGATACATCATCTGATGCTGAATTTTATTTATATTACTCTATTTATTTCTGCAGCTCCAACTCAGATGCATGTCTCTGTTGTGCAGTACAAACATGTACATAATAAAATATCACCTCTGTTTCAGAAAGCAAAGAACTTGAGGGCTAAACAGACAAGGCAAGAAAATTGGCAGGGAAAAAGAAGACTCAGAACACCCATTTCACATTGTGCCATTCAGGCACATATTACACTGGTAAATGGCAGTAATGTTTTGTCACTGAGATACACAGGGATAGGGTTGCATTTTATATAGTGTACCCAGAGGGACATGGAACATCCATGGCAGAAAGGAGGACTGAGCCCCAGTCTGCTGCACACCATTCAGAGGTGCTGACGCTTTCTTTGACTGTTTACCAGCATGAAATTCTTTTGTGTAGCATAAACATACACACTACATATACATTCTATACATAATATGGAATATAACATACTATTTGTAAGATAGTGTATATATTGTTTATACAGTACAATATACATTTTACTTACCTCCGAAAAAGCCCAACAACCTCAGAGCCAGTGGTTTTGATGCCTGCTTTGTATTTATTAGAAAAACAGTATGTGGCTCTGCCTAGTAATTTGTAAGTGTCAATACCTGCTGGTTGACTTTTGAGAAAGAGACATTTGCTGTTGCTCATTTGTGACAGATGCTGGTAGGCTGGTGGGTGGGCAGCCACCCCTCCAGATCTGTGATTTCACCTTTTGAGAAATAGGGAGTGTGTGCACTAAAAGAGAATCTGGGGTAACCTGACCTGACCTCCATCCTCAAATCTGGTACTTAGAGAAGTGGCTTTGGAGTCAAGGGGTGTCCTGCTTTACCAGCAGCCATTGTCACACTGGGCAGATCCTTTCGCAAGTTTCCCCATTTGGTAGCTATTGGAGAAAGACAGCAATTGCAAGTGTGTAATAGAGACTATACCTGGATGGAAAACAGAACTTTGCCTGGCAAAAGATAGTGATATTTCAAGTTGGGAAGAAGCCCTTCAACATTTTCAAAATTCTACACGAGGACAACTTTTTAAAAGGGAATAAAACCAAAACAAAATCCATTTCTGCTCCATCAGAATCTTTTGATTCATTTTAGTTGTGGGTTGTTTTTTTTTTATAAAAGCTAAGAAAGCAATTGAAATAGATACATCATTTCAAACAACAACAAAAATAACTCACAACAGAATTCATTATTCTAAATATGCCAAAACTTAGACAAATGCTTTTTTTGTTTGTTTGCACTTTTTTCCCCAAAAAAATTAACATGGGAAAAACTTACCTTTCAAAGCCCTTCAAAGTCAGTATCATCCTTGATGTCTTGCCAACCAGCTCTAATAAAAGTACCTACTGTTGTGTAATTCCTTGAGAATCACAAATAGGAGGTGATATATACACATAGTGAATAATAATGACTATTGCAGATAATAGATTTCATACTTTTGAGCTAAGCTATATATTCATAGTTACAAAACAAGAATTCCAGCAAAACTAGGCTGGCCTCTGTTATGTGATGTGATTGACAGAATAAGCTGGTTACACTAAACACTACATTAAGTCCTGCTAGTCTGAATCAAGATCTTTCATGGCATATTGTCTTGAGTTTTCTCTGTGATTCCTACTGATTATTTCTGTGGAAAACATTCATTTGTTGTTAGCTTCAATGTATATATTGCAGCAATAATTTAAAGAGATATATACTGAAGCTTCAAATAGTATTTTGGAATAACTTACATAGGCATACATCCTAGAAATCCCAGATCAAAAGTGGATATATTTCTAAAAAGTTGTATATATATTATCAAAGGGAAATGTTGTAGTCAGTGCAGAAATTATTTAAAGAGGATCTTTAGCTGTGGCATGCAGAAACTCAGTCTCAATGGTCATACTGTCTTTTTCTTCATTAATATTCTATCTTTTACTCACCTCTTGTGATGGAATCTGTGCTTAAAATGAAAAGAGCTGCTTCCTTATTGCAGACTTTGTGGTATTAGGCAGAGTCTGAATTTAGTTTTGCTGCAGCATGTGCAATTCTGCTGAGGGCAAACAAAGGATGCCACTTAGCAATTCTTTGCTGCAAACTTTATCAGCTAGCTTTGGCAGATTCTCTGTAAGGTTTAAGGCTGCTGGCCGTGCCACATCTAAGCAAGCAAGCTGTTTTCTTCTTCTGTGCCCTGCAGAAAAGGGCTTTGCCTGATTTGCCTATGTGCTCAAGCTCTGTGGCATATAGGGCTTCACGCTTCATAGTTATCGTCTCCTGCCGCAGCTGTGACTACAGATATATGCTAACCTTGCTCAGGAAGAAAGGCAATACTTTACCAGCTGATAAAGTGTAAATGTCTACATCTTCATGACCAATTCAGACATTTCCAATGCTACCTGAACACAAAAGCACTCAGCTTGAATGTCATAGCTCTATCAGAGTGAAGTACAGAGCACTGAACTGGAATTCAGAAAACCTGAGCTTTGCAACTAGTCCAGCAAATAGACTGAAATTCTGCACAGTTGAGGCTGTTACCCATAAAACAGCAAAAAGATGATCTATCAGTGAAAAGTGTCATCTAAAAGCAGGTACAGAATTCTTATCATAGCTACTACTGACATGATTTTGCAGGTCTTTTACTAACCGGAGTTCGGTCCAAGCAGCAAAGTTTGGGTCTTAATGCCCAATTTGCAGGTCAAATTTTGCCTGCCGAATGTCACAGCTTAAAATATCTTGAGTGCAGGCTTTCTGTGTGCAAGGTAACAAACACACCATTCCTTTTCTTTCAAGGCTGGTAACATTTTCTTTTAGGATTAAAACATTAGCTGTTGTTTTAGCATTTTTGTTGGATTTGCTCTTCGGAAATCACCCCAAGTTCAGAACAAGGGTAGGGAGCTCCAGCCCAAAGGAAAAATTTCTGAGAAGTTATGAGTTCCTACAATGGAAGCACAGAAAGACAAGACTCTCTGGGTTTTTTCCTTTGCTAGTCAAATAGCCATAGCAAAACACAGGAGGTACACCACTCTGTGACCTGAGATTATGTGTATAAATCAGTGCCTTTATCTACTAGATTTTCTCCTATAGCTGAGGCATATAGTATCCAGGGACAAACAAGTGTCAACTTGTCACACAGAAAGCCCCTTAGATATTAATACAGGTTCTGCTGACATCAAGACAGCAAAAGTTTATCCCAATTTCACATGCTGATATAACTGGAAATAGGATGGGCAAAGTTTGAAAAAAGATTACTCCATCAAATACAAGTTTTCATTAAATCCAGATGATACAATGACATTAACAGTGGACACCTCTGTTTCAAGCACAGGAAAAAAATGTAATTTTCCTCTATATCCAAGTTTTATAGTTTTAACTGAGTCAGTAAAATCTATTTTTATATACATAAATGAATTACATAAATAAGTGTTATTTAAGGAATACATGTACACTTTTAATATTTCTGTGACTGCAGTCCAGTCCTGAAGAACTTGCCAATGCCAGGAATCAGGATTTAGAAGAGAACAAAATGTACTTTATAGAGAAACTAGTGGTAAAAGCAGATGAACTTGTTCTGAAGAGGGTGTTAGTATGTGCCCTTTGAAAATTATATGCCCCACCATTTACAGCTGCAGTGAGTCAGAAATGAAAACTGGGCAAGGCAGGCTCCTCAGAGAGAAAAATGACTCACCAGAATCTGCTTAGACTGAACTCTCTGGTCCTGACTTCCTTATAATAAGAAACAACACTATGTTGGGAGACATGGGGGTGGTCAGATGAAGGAACATTTGCCCCAGTGGGGCCACTTTTTCCTAGCCCTTTCTCATCTGCCTTAGTTGATAACTTCTTCATATGTGGAACTGTAAGATGAGGAATTCTGATCTCACTGAAAAAGCAGGTACTTATGGGGGAGGATAGCAATGATTCAAATACAAGGAAAGAAAATACAGATAAAATTAAGGGCAAAGTTCACTGACAAGATTAGCAGTTACTTGATCGTCTTAGAGATGGCCTAGCTTAGAGAGAACAGAGTTTCATATGTGGCCACTATTTGTAATTATCAATGTTTTATTCTGTATGTGACCCCTTTTCTCAGAAAGGCCAGAACCCCCCTCGCTGTGCTGCGATCACAGGCGCCCAAGCTTGGTCCTATGTTTCTGTCCTTAACTCAGCAGAGATTACGTGCAAAAGCTAATTCAGCTTGGAACTGCAATGTCTCTTTCCAGAGACACAGTCAGGGACAAGAGCCCTTCAAAGCAGTTATCAAAGCACTCAAATGTAAGGAATGAGTCCTTAGTGTGGACTTAGCAGAATCACAGAGTAGGACTGGTGGTGGAATAATATGAAAAGGACCACCATCATACCCTAGTCTGTGCAGCAATGTAGCCTAATCTCTGTAAAAGGAATACCCCAAAACATCTGCTCAAGAAGGAGCTCTGGCACTGTTGGGTGGGGAGCTTGCTGGAGGGACTGATGCCCCGGTTGGGTCCTTGGCTAAGAATTGCATTGAACAGAGCCAAAGCTGTCTCTGACATGCCACAGCTGTCAGTGAGTCATCAGAGGGGCTGCCTACAACAGCAGAAAGAAAATGTTCACTCCTTCCCAGGATAACCTCCCAGGGCAAACATGACCATCCCCATCCCAAGTGGATTTAACCAGTCACCAGGAACAGAGAGTGCGTACTCTTCACTACCTATGCCAAGAATTGTTTTTCACACTTTTTATAAAGAACCAGCTGTTGAAATAGCACAGGGTAAATGAGTATCTTGCAATGGGACATGAAGCTTTCCTCATCATCTTTTTTTTTTTCAAATAGTTCAGTCTTGGTGCAATCTCCTTCATTCCAAATGCTTCCCCCAAATATTTCTTTCCAGGGACTTTATGTGTGGGACTGTACTTCTTGACAGGAATGATCTGACAGTAACCAGAAGTGGAATTAATTCTTCCATTGCATAAAAGGGAATCAAAGCAACCTTGTTATTCAGTTCAGTGGCAGAATATTAGTGAGGGGCTTCCACAGGCCCCTGAAATCATGTTCTGCAATGAAATCCAACTTAATCTAATATGATCCCTGCCATCTTGAGAAATACTGCACATTTCAAGCTGCCACTCAGCCCTAGCTAAAACCCATCACTGGCCTTTCAATGCAGTTGTTTTTATAGGTACTAAACATATTTATTTTGGGTGGTCTGGGGTTTTTGTGGGTTTGGTTTTTTTTCCTGAAGCACTTAAAAATTATTTACACATTGCTTGCAGGGTTGATAGGCAGTTTATTTCATTATCAGCATTAACCATACTACTTGAACTTCCTGTTGTTTAACAGCATCCTAACTGATTATAAAAGGAGAAAAGAGAACACTGAGTGCCTCTGCAGGAGACTGCCTGCCCTGTGTGAAATTAATGACAGAGATCTGCTGAATCTCAATACTTCTCTGAAGAGGTTCACACAGACGGTGCCTGAGGAGAGCAGAGATCTGAAATGAAAAATATTTCTCTGCTTTTAGGCTAGTTAATCCAGCATTTCTCCCCTTGTTTGGAGATCACTTTGTTCAGAGGTCACTTGTAATGCTTTTTAGGTCACAATTATGTCTCAGCAAACATTTGAGTAGAAACTGTGAGCCAACTACAAAACTACAAATCCAATAATTTTTTTTTATTATTATTTATTCCCCAGAAATATATGTGGCTTTACAATCCACATGTATGTATCACCACTAAAATGTGGGTAAATATATCAAAGAATGCAGATATGATACCTGGATTAAGCTACACATTGCATCAACTCATTCTCACTCAGTGCAAGCTCTTAACAGTTGTTTTACATATAACTACCAATGAGATTTGGCAGAAAGCAGTATTTTTCAGGAGATGGTTTGAAATGTTATGACTTTGGTGTTATATCTAAGAAGTGTTCAACAATGAGCCAGAATGGACACTGTTGTGATTAAGATTTATTTCTTATTTGTATCACCAGAATAACTGGGAACCCTAAAAAGGATCAGCCCATCTCCTGTGAAAAGAACCCTGCAAACATTGCATAAGAAGTCCTCAAAGAATCAACAACCAAAACAACAATTAACAAGCCATAACCTGAGCCAAAATCAGACCTGTTAGACAAACCAATTCACGTGGGCAGTATGCTTTAAACATAGGAGATACAGCTATCAGAAAACCAGATGCACTTGGAAATGTAGTGCAGCTTGAACTGATTTGGTACTGGGCAGGTACTCAGAGAAGGACCTCTCTGTGAACTGGTATCTTCATGATGTTCTTATTTTCTCAGTCTTCTGAAACTAACGGGTAAACCACAGTCATTGCTGCCATACAAGAAGTCATAGCAAGTTCCATGTTTTTATTGTTCTCCAATGTGTTTCCCTAATAACTTATATGAAATGTTTAACCTGTTGCACATCTCTGGTGAACTTTTTCCCTTCTAAATGCCAATATTAAAAAAGAATTATGAAAGGCATTAATTTAAAAGTACATGAATCCATATTACTCTTCCATTTTTATAGGTGGTTGGTTATTAAATATTTATTATCATAGAATCATTGAATCATTTAGGTTGGAAAAGACCCTTAAGATCATCAAGTCCAACCATTGTACAACTTTTTTACTTTACATTACCAGAAACAAAAAGACATAAGGCATGGGGAATATGGGTAGGGTGATAATGGTTAAAGATTATGTTTCAATTCTATTACTGTGGAAAAAAATTGCTATTCTACTAGCTGTTAATAACAAGATGATGTCATTATTACAAAGAAAAGAATGAATTTAGAAAAACTTGACAAAGATAATTTCAGCATCATAATTTTTTTTCCTAAGCTATTATGCAGCACATAAATTGTCTTGATTTTATTTGGCATCCATACAAATAATTCAAATTTTTCAAGACTGATTATGTTCTCATTTGCACTGATTTGCTCTATTTACAGCAATGAACTGCTTATATTTTGCATCAGTGTAAGAGAAAAAAAGAAATAGTCCTTCCTTTAACTGAATTCAAGTTATTTGATTTGATTTGATTTAGTAAGATACTGTGGTTTTTTGACTGACTGCTATCAACAACTTTCATCAATGAGATTATTGCAAAGAAAAAAACTGAAGTATTGAAATTTTGACAACTTCTTGTAAGATGCCCACATACTCACATTGATGAATTTCATTTTGATAGTAACATTTTTCTCTAAATAGTGGAAGATGTGAATTAGAGATAAAGCCACTGCCAGTAATCACTTGCAACTAATATTAGAAGTTCTGGAAAGCAGTTGCGTGCTCTTTATCAGCCTTTTTTTCCTCTCATCACTACAGAAGTGGACTGTTTTCTAAAGCCAATCTTCTCTGCAGACACTCTATCATTCTGATAATGTAACATAATGACAGAAAATTGGCACTTAATTTTCAGTCCTGCTCTTCCAGAAACTCTGTATTTGTCATTCTTTGAACAACCAGAAACTGGAACTTATCACAGAAGGATGAAATCTGTATTGAATCACAAAATCTTTCTGAACACCTTCAAAGGTCAAATTTTAACTTCAATTAACATGAGATACAGAATAACTAAAACCAAAGTAAAAACACAAATTCAAGGAAAGGACATACTCCCAGGAATCTGAGTATCAGTTTTAAGTAGATCACCATTCAAATAATACTTAACTGAACTGGGGCAAATACTTAACTGAACTGAGCAAACAAATGAATTCATCAAGATGATCCCATGCAAACGAATGATAAAAAAGCCAAAAACCTCAGCTTTGATGTGGTATATGAATATGGATTGTACCTCTCGAAATCTGGGAGATTCTTGATCTGCTTTGTCCCCATCTCTCTATAAGCTAAATAACGGACATAGGGGATGCTTTTAGGTAAATCTGTGAAACTAACTGTACCAAACCAGCTACTGACTTGGAAGCTGAGAAGAAAAATAAAACACCTCAGCCTGAAGTGTTTATTCAGTTTTTCTCTGGCGAAACAAACAAGGAAGCCTATAAAGAGTGCTGCCACCTTGGAAAGGCTATTCTTCCTTACTGCTACATGTAAATATGCTTAGATACAAAATGTTCTGAAGTGCAAATCTGAAGCACTAATTAAAAAAAAAAAGAAAACAATTCAAAATACTTTGACTTTTGATGAAAACATTTGAACTTCTCATAGGGTTTCTTGACCAAATTGTTGAATTCACACATCTAATCAACGTTATTTTCAAGTGAATAAAATATTCAACTGACATACTTTACCATCAGCCAACAATTTAAGTTGAACATGCTAAAAACCGGCTGGCCCATCACATTTCTTTCAGAAAACATGGTTTACCCAAACGCCAACTTTCATTGTTTACACACGCTCATCTTTCTCCTGGAACAAGATCTCTTGTACTTGTTAAGTCCAACCCAGAAGATGACTAGGGAGCAGTAAGGAGGGGTTCATGCATTTCTTCTTGTGGCATAGATTTGGTCCATCTCTCTCTTTCCTTTCCTCCTTCCCAGGCTAACTATTCCTTTGCTGGCAGCCAAAAATCAAGTTTTCCACACCCTGTCCAGAGTGGCCCATTGCCATACATAGCTGCCAGAAGCTACTGCCCCCTCACGTCTATGTAGCTGATCTGCTTGTCAACGGGTCTTTAAACTGCTGCTATTAAAGTGGGAGTAAAAAACAGGAGGGGGGATGGTTTATCTCTCTCTGATGGATATACCAGTTCAGAGTCAAGGGGTGGAGGTGAGAAGTCCAGGAGAGCACAGTATGTTGAAACTGGGAGGTGTTTAGTTTTAAAAGAAAGTGTGTAAAAGATTCCTATGGGGAAAGGAGGAAAGGGAAAAATGCTTTGTTCCCTTCATGAAAAAAAAGAATAAACTTAACCCTTCTAATTATAAAAATATATTATTTAAAACAGTCAAGTATTTTTTGACATTCAAGTGCATTCTGCTTTAAAAAAGGTGTGTGTTTCTCGTTGTGAACTCAGCATCCTAACTAGCCTCAGAAGAGGATGAAGAGTGGATCCTAGACCTGTTGTTTCAATCTGAGTGCTGTGAGACACATAATGTGACACCAGCCTTCATCACTATTAGACTTAACGCCATTAATGCACACCATGAAGCTTAGTGGGGAACACAGCTCTTCAAACAGCCAAAGCTTAAAGGCCAAGTTACAGTCATCGTTTCCATGTATGTAGAACCAGAGAGAGCTCCAACTAGAGAAAGCATTTATGCACCATTTGAGATTCTCCTGAAATAGCACTGGGAAAAGCTCCAGGGAAGCCAATGAAATTACACAAGGGATTCATCTGTTTGACAAGCATCATCTCTGCAAGGTTTAACATAGCAAACAGAAAGACACCCTCAACAAAAGTAAAAATATATTTCCAAACAGAACTGTAGTAAGGAAAATATTACCAGTCCCTCAAAAAAAGATCATGAAACCTCAAACCTTGCAGATTCTTGATAGTTTTAATTGTCTTCTGATGTCAGGGCATTTATGTTCACATTTTCAAGCTTTTCTTCACAGCTACTATGGCTAGGAGCTTTCTTTAATGAAAGACTAACACTTCCAGGCTGTATGTAAACCGAGCAGATTTTATAGATAGAGACTCAGCAGTAACCCTGGGAGTGCCTGCCTAATCCATGCAGCTGGGTTCACTTCCACTGAAAACTGAAGCAGAGCAGAGAAAGAGTGTGCAATAAGGTCTCATCCCAGCATGGAGCTAGGGCAGGTGCAGGGTTCCTGCACAGGTCCCAGAATTAGGAGGTGCTCCTCCCAATAGATCTTGATAGAAGAATTATTGCTTCTGATAACAACTAAATTCTAATCTCAATCTCAAAGCTGATAATTTAAGGCAAACACACCAAATGAGATAAGACTGTGATTTAAGATATGAACTGGCAACACTCAAAAGTACTATTTTTGTACAACATGTTCATGAAGTATTGACTGTGCTGTGTATCTGTAACATGGACCCACTGTCTGGAAAAGTTGCAGCATTCCACAAAATTTGGGCAAGTAATTCCAAATCTACCACCTATTACAAACAACAGAATTTGACCAGTTGACTCAACACCACTGACAAAACTGCAAAACAAGGGTGAACAAAAAAAGAACTCATAGATCATTAGGCTGTATCAACTGAAGTCCCATGTTCTGTTCTACACGTAAGCAAAACTCCAGTCAACTCCAGTGAAGAATATAAGAGCTGGACTATGTTGTAAACGTTAGGAGATACACTGAATGTGTCTGAAGAACTCTCAGTTCTACTATGTCAAAATTTTTACTGAAATTATCTTTCTAACTGTCAGTTATTGTACTATTGCAATGAAAAACAAGCTGTCAAAAGAAAAAAAAAAAGCACCTCTCACTCTTTTTCCTTAGGGTGCAGTTATATGCTTTTATTCTTCATTTGGTAACCCATATCTGATATTGTTAAGTTTTGTGCATCACCAAGAAAGCTGTTTATGAAAATGGTATTGTACAGCTTTCTGTTTTGGTAGGGAACGAGAGCTATTTGAAAGACATGGAAATTTTATTCAATCAAAATTTCAGCTACTGGTAACTGAAGCGTTGCTTGAATGTGTCCAGCTTCAGCAACACCTCAATAAAATGGCCAATTAAAATGTTACAGGTTATGCTCACTTCATCTTTGAAACAGACTTGACAATTATATTTGCAAATACTAACCAGCCTCCTGAATCACCAACACTGTAAAATCCCACTTATACAGGCTGATACTCAGTGCTGATATTTCTTTTTGCTTTCAAAGATAAATCAAAATCTAATGAAAATATGGAAACTATTTTGACAAAAAGGAAATCTGCTTATTTATTACTGCTCCTCTTGAAATATTCTAGAAATCCAGCTTCTTGTCCTGAGGGTATGAATGAGATATCTAGTATCACTAAAATTTAGCAAAGGGCTGCCACAATTCAATGTTACTGATCAGAATAATTTGCAAACGTCCGAAAAGAGCTGCATCAAATAATCCTTTTCTGAGTTCAACACAACTGCAATGATAAAAAATACAAGGTAAATGAAAAAAAACCACAAGAAGAGGAAATTAAAGGAAGAAAGTAAATGTTGTTCTTCATTCTGTTGTAAGCATTCTTACTAAAACTACTGCTGATCTCCCACACTTCCTTTACGTGAAACTACATCATTGCACCATGTATTGCAGCTCTGCTCTAGTCTGGATCAGCAACAGCACCACATATCATATGATTGTGGCTCAACACCACAGTATTTGCTTTTATCATACTGAGTAAAGGCAACTTGACTACCTGCCTCTTCCTTTGAGCTTAGATTTCTGCTCTCATCTTACTCTAGAGAGAAAAATGTATTGACTGAATACTTTTTATAGAGGTATTTTAAACTATATATGCTACCAAGTATCAAAGTTAGAGGAGATAAGTATATGAATGGCATGTTGTGTTTTAAGTGCAGGGCAGGGAGGTTTGTGTCAGTCTAATTTCTGTGGTCACTTAGCTCAATGTCTGACTGGCCTGAAAAACATCTGACATCTGAGCATATGAGTTTTACCTCTAGAGAGCTGCACTGTGACAAGCAAAGAAAGTAACTGATGATGGCTTTTATTTGAGGGCTTTAGTTGGCTTTTTAGATATACCATGGAAGAAGTTGACTATCAGGGTCAAAGCAGTGATATAATTCAAAATTCAGTGGGAATTTTAGCAAAGAAAGGGAAGCTTGAGCGTGGCACTGATGATCCGTGAGGCTGAAGACATTTCTGATTACATTTTGTACTGGATGGTGCCCAAGTATGGCAGACTTCATTTCCAGATAGACGGCACTGTTGTAACACAACTGAGAAATGAGAAAGATGTGAATAATTGATGCCAGATTGAGATAAAGTCTTTTAACTACCCACTGAAAAGACTCACTTGCAGATGGGGACAAACTCCTAGTTTGTTGAAGGATCACAAAAACTGATGTACAAAAATTATAATCCAATTATTTTCCTTTACTGAGTATCCTAGACTATACGCAGTTTGTTAGTCTAACACCTTTGCCTCTATTCCTAGTCCTGCATTTATGTAAATCCACTTACTTAAAATAAGTTATTCATAGGTCCCATTAATGTAAATGAGATCAGAATAAAGTTCCACTTTATATGTAAACACAGGTGAATGTGCATCTGTATACAGTGCTATGCTATGCATCACAGTATCTCTCTTTACTACAGTTGTTCAGACCCAAATTGTATTAATCCTTTCCCCACCCTGCCAAAGGCAAAAAGACACATAAAGGGAATAATATTTTAACCCTCCTGCTAATAAAACAGCAACAGATACATACCAAAATAGGAACAATATGCTTCACTTTTGTGGTAGTGTGCCAGTAACACATCAGCTGTGCTATGGAACAAATTCTACAAAGCCCGAACGTTAGCAGAGAAAAAAAAAAAGAAACTCCAGATATTTAGGAAGACAACAATGTGAGTTAAATGTTCCATGTACCAAGCATTAAGAGCCCAGCCCAACTCTTTCTGAAGTCAACAGGAAAATTCTCATAACTAAATGTTATGAAACAGGGTACAACCGCAGTAAAGCCACTTTTAAGGCACAGCCCTCTTTCTGACTTTGATCCTCACTGAAAGAGAGTAAAACACTATATGAAAATTAAAAATCCTGTATGAAATCAGTTCAGACAACATTAAGTTGTATCCATACACATTGAATAGCTGATACTGCTTTCATCATATTTCATCAAACGTGGTGGTAGTTAGGACTGATATGTAAATATTTGCTTAAACATCTTTACATCAGCACAGTCCTTCTATAAAAATGCTTTGGTGGCCAAGAAAATATCTGTTCTAAGCAGGTTATCTTTACTGCTTTTTTATTTTCTACTTTTCTTTTCTGCAAAACTGGCAGTTCTTCAGGACTCCATGCTGTTGCCTCTCATATTCTCATCATTTATTGAAAATCTGCCTGAAGGCTGAATTCACAAGCATCACAGTAGCACTATTTATTTACCAGCCTCTTCTACTCTGCTGTTAGAACTGCAGCACTAGCACAATCTAAACAGTTTATACAGTGAATCGAGAATCCTAGCTCTTCCAAATAAAACTGTGTGACTGAAAACAGGTAGTACAAACGGCTCATGACCCACTGGGAGGATATGACTAATGTGTGGCTGTATTACTGCCCATTGCTAGATACAATTAAAACAGGTTGCCTTATATCTCTGGGCCAGAAACTGCTGGTTATACTCATCACTTAATCTGATTTCTCAATGTAAATAGTTCAGGGAACTTTATTTATTTATTTGGTTTAGGGATATTTTTTTCCCCAGGTTATTCTATTTCTGCATCCAATAATACACAATACATTATTTGTGCTCGCCTTGGAAAGAAGTCCCAAAAGTCTCTAAAGTCCATCAAGCAATAGCTGATCAGGAGTGCTGATATTACTGCATATAGACAGAGGCACTGAGCACTATCCTCCTGTAGAAAACTCCAGTTAGCTGGGATTATAGTGAATTATTTACATCCTGCTTTCTATTTTACAATTCAGTTAACCCCAGGGAGAAATAAAACTCCACCCACAGAAGCAAAATCCTCCAAACCCTCTTTTTTTTCTTTTTCTTTTTCCTATTACTTGGACTTGTCATAACCAATGAAAGTTTTCATATAACATCTATATTTCCCCTGTATCCCCATTCTCCTGTGTTCTCCTCTAAACCAATATGCAATTTGAAATTTTCAGGCAATTTGAAATTTCCAGGCAACTTGGATGATTTCCTTTCCTCTCGTATCCTATTGACCTTCCCTATGTTTTTTTATTCAGCTAAGTCCACAGTGTCATTTCACAGCTTCAAAGCCTCAGCTGGGCCCAAGAAGCCTCCCACTTCCTAGTTAATGGGGGTTTTTTCTTCCCATTAAATAAATGTGACACTGTCTGAATATTTCTTTCAGCTATGTTTCTGTAACTGTTTTATTATACCTTGGTTATTGCACTTCCCTTTCCTCTTTCACTGCTTTTCATCAATGAGCCCAAGTTACAATTTCTGATGGAATCCACGTAAACTTTGGTAGCTATGGCACGCTCTTGCCAGACATTTGAGCAATTAGGCCTTTGCTTGGTTTTGAAATCAGATAGAAATGGGCTGCCTGGATAGCAAATGTAACTAATCTAAACTGGGTAAGTATCTCTGCATTCAAACATCACTTCCCATTCTGTCAGAGACATGCAAAACATGAAGAATTGCTTCACTTACGGGTCTTATATTGTGTTCAAAATTTGCTTAGTTAAATGCTTTTGAGTACCTGATTTCAGCACTGCCACATAAGAAACAAAAACCAGGCTCAAAATCTGCCATCTTTACAAAGCCTAAATAAATATTTCAGTTTTGTCTTAAAGGATGCCTTTCAAGTGCTCTGTCTCCAAGGCAGTGCAGAGTCAGCTGCCAGCAGGAAAGTTTTTTAATTTGATTAAATTTGAGAGTAAAACTTCTTCACAGTTTGGCAAGGTTGAACATTGTGGGGTTTTAGTTCATATTCATACTTTCTCTGAAGAATATCTGCATACAGCATTGTCTACCAAAGAACTGCAAGTAGGTTATTACATATGTTAAGTTGCAAAACATTTAAAATAACAACCCTCTCCAAACAGCCTTTGGGCTTTTTAGGTAATAAGACACAATGGAAGGCATTTATAGAATAGCCAGAATTTTGGCAGCAATAGATCAAATGTTAAAGATGAACTGATTTATTAAGCAACATCCATTCTGTTTTCATGATATTCTATCATCATCTTCTCGTCACCTTTTCCTTATCCACTTCTGCTTCTTTTCATTTCTGACCAGTATTTGCTATTTCAAACACAAATGAATACATGCACAGCAATGGCAACATGGTGTAAATTGAAGGAAAGGTTATTTCTGGGAAGAGCTTGGGTACAGAATAAAATTGTTCTCCAAAAATACATTATGCCTTACACTAATCATTAAATTTTCTTGTCAAGAGCTTTCTAGGTTATGAGCTTAACAAAAGTGGAACTTAAATGCACAAAGATAAATCACTTAGAATATACACATGTCAATTGGATATACACGGCACAGATATTTATCACAATGTTTAATTGCAGAGTTTGAAAAAGAAAATTAATTGTGTGCTAGAGTTATTCATATAGTATAAAAAGCTACCAAGTTGTTTGGGTTTTTTACAAGCAAAGGCTCTGGTTGTCTTTGGAAGAAAAACCCAATATATAATATTTGAAATGCAGCAAATTGTTTTGAAAAAAAAAAAAGGATATTTCTCATCTTTAATCTGTATTCAGTAAAAAAAAATTATCTATAGCTGAAATAAATATATAATAAAATATTCTTATAGGGCCCCTGAAGCAGCAAGCCATTACTCTTCTCTGTTGTTCAGTTTAGATAATTCTTAGATTACATGTTAAAAAATTCTTGTTCAGGAACTGCCCTTAGAACAATCCATTAATACTAAGAGTATTTACGGCAAATACTGTCTATGTGCCATTTTCAGCATTATTCCTGTTTATAAGTGTATAGACAATTGTTTTTTCTATTTTATGAAGTGTAAAAGAATCAGTCACTTATGTTACATTCACCCATAACTACAAGAGCTAAAAGAACCAGAAAGTGACCGCTTATGGTAATGTACTCCATATCCTGCTACTTGAAAAAGCAAGTTTTACAGTCAGATTCCATTTTCTTTCCCAAGAGCCAAAGACAAACCCAAATCTAATACAAAATACAACTAGTTTGTGACTCATTCCATTTGCTTGCATAAAACCATCACTGTTGCTCATTACTTTTTGTTGTTTATATACTGTCCAAGCTATAAATTGTGGCTATTTTTTTTCCCTTAAGGCCCACTAGTCTACTGGAAAACAGTAGACATTAAGAAAGAGAGTGTCCCTAGCTCTACTAAAGAGATTTGTGATTATCATAAAATTTTACTTCCAGTTTCATTGACCAAATCAAATTATTCCCAAAGTCAAATCATATTTTCCCTTCAGTGCATACTGTCCATCTTTCAAGGTAATCCTGGAGTTAGCTTTAATATTCCTTTAGACTATTAGATGAGAGTTTTAGGCACTGAAGCTTACCCTGAGTGGGTACATTTTAAGGCAATGTATTGATAAACATCTTTGCTTTTTGTGATAACTGACTGAAGAAATATTTGGCACACTAACAGAGTACATTTATTGGCATTTTTAAACTAGGTTACCTGTTCATTATTTTTTTCAGAGGATTAATTTCTATCCAGATCAGCTAAGTTAAGTTTTGAGAGGCTTTCTCATATAAAATCTGTAGTGAGAAACCTGTCTGACAGCTTTTATGAGCTTCCTTTGACAAATTAAAAATCAAGGAAACACACCTCTGTAAACACAGACTAGGACATTGCTAGAAGCTAACAGTTTGGATTTTGTCTCTTCACACTCAAGTATGAGTCTGGCATTCATCAAATTATTCAAATGTATCCAAATGGTAAGAAACATCCAGGTGCCAGGCTCTAGAAAACCACTGAACTGAAACAGAAAGAACAAAGAGAGGTAGACTCAGAAAAAGCTGTATGGAAGAAAAAGCAAATAAGCAGTTCAAAACCAGTAAGTCATCAAGCCTAAATAGTGTATCTGACAGTGCAGATGCAATTCATATATATAATGACTGAATTACTAAAGGGAATATGCAATGCTTCATTAAAAAAAAAAGCAAGGTGACAAAATGTCACGTCATATCAAGTTACTTAAGTTTGTAATGTCCAGAGAAGACTGTAGGAAAGTGCAGAAAGACCTAAACAAGAGCATTATGATAGCATAATTGAGTATTTAATATGCACACTGAAGAGCATACACATTTAAGAGAAATATATAAACCACCTGTACAGTTTAACTATATCCAAAGAGATCTGCATGTTATTACAGAAAGCCAGATAAATTGCATTAAAAAATAGAAAAGAAAAAAAAAATCCCCAAATACTACCAGTACTACAGACAATACCTTTATATGAATAAACAGTACAGTCTTGTCTGGTATATTCTGTGCAGCACTGGACACCTACTCTGTAAAAATATGTATCAGAATCAGAAATGTTCAGTGATCAACAAAGAAAGACGAAGGGATGCTGTAAGGATTTGTACTTTACATCAGGAAGAGGAATACAAAGTGACATCAAGTATATAATGTATATCATGAGTGGAATACTGAGCAACTATCATCTCTGACTTGTGACAGGAAAATAAGGACATACACGATCAAACAAAAAGAAAGTAAATTCCCAACTGATAAACTACATTTTCACACAAACAGAAATAAAACTAAGGAACTCATTGCCAGAGGCTGTCAGATATCTACCAATGTGCAAAAGTTAGACTGAAAATTTGCATTTGACTGAAGGTATCAAGTGGTAGCATAAGACTGATAAAGATCTTGGAAAGGACAGTAGACTGGCTACTTTACAGACTTGACCAATCTCTAAATAGGCGTCAGAAGCCTTAATACAGCAGTCGTCTGCCAAGCTCTTGCATCTCTCCTTGAAGGACCAGGCACTGTGCACTCGTTTGATAAAGAGCTAACTGACATTGGGCCTAAATCTAAATGACAACTTTTGTATTCATTAGTGCAAAACTAAACTTGAGCAACTCTCTGAAATTCCTAATTCTGTCCACAAGGTACACCTATGGACTTGCAGTTTGACCTAAGCACAGGATAAAAAAAGTGGCAGAGCAAGAAATAGTCCCCAAGCAAAGTATATCAGAGTTTAGAAATTTTGGTCTGAAGAAAGATCTGTTTCAGGGGTACCACCAAACCTAAAATCTACAGGATTAACTTAATCAGCATTAGATATTCTTTACTACAAACACAGTTGCCTCGTGACAAGGCTGATCATACCTTTTGTCTCAATATTCTTGCTGAAACCAACACAGTTTTATTTCTGCAAAGACTGAAGGATCAAGTCCGCAATAATTAAGTACAAATACAATTGTAAGAGCATCTACGTTAACAGAAGGGGCTGTGAAGTGCAGGGGGTTCTTTTACATTGCAGCTGGCACGTGGCTATTGGAGGATTATAAAGGAGAAGCAGGGTCAAACTGAAAAGATGTGTGTCCTTTCCTCCTGGACACATCCATTCCTCCAGCAACATTGTCTGAAGAATTATCACCCTCTGTTCTTCAGAAGATTTGTGTTTTGGCTTGGGACTACCTAAAGGATTAGAAAGAAGCCCCATGGAGAAGACTTCAGAAGCACTGAAACTTAGCACATTTCCATTCCCTGATGAAACTGATTGTAGCCATCAGTTGACAGTCACATCTATCGTGATATGCTTGTGCACCTCCTCCCAGCTGGTTGCTTGTTTAGTTGTTTCCCCAGTGGTTTTAGTGTTAATTAACAGAACACTGTGAAGTTCTATGGCCTGTGAATTAATTTGGTTTCTTCCTAGGTCTTCTATCAGCCAGAGCCACCTCTCTTTCAAAAGGAAGTAGAGATAGTAAACCAAAGACTTTCAGTGCTCAAATGAAAAAAAACAAAAGAATAAAATACCATCTTCCTGCCAGCAGGCCAGAACTGGCAGCTGTAAGCTGGAACAGTAAGTCAGCATGCATGTGTGAGCCTATGCTTACACAATAGAAAGGCAGTCTGTATTAGTGAGGAAACCTATTTCAGCTTCAAACTCTCCAAGGATTGCTCCAAAGTAAAACCTTATTTTAAATATTAAAAACTAACTTCTTGATACTATCTTTCGAAACAACAGCACCTTTACCCAGTGCAGCCTGAAAAGAGCATGAAACATAGCTTCTACAGCAGCCTCAGAAGGGAAAAAAAACCCAAAGGAAAAAAACTTCAGCAGAAAAAAGAAAGCAGCAGAAAAAGCAGGCAAGGAGAAAAGGAGCTGACCCACATACTGATACAGAGGTCTCATACCACTATTAAACAAAGATAATTAGTGCAAGTCACTGAGTCATCAAGTCCTGCAGCTTTTTTGTAGTGGTGCTATTAGTCTGTATTAGAGTCAGTCTTGGATTTCAGTGATGCAAGCAAGAGGGAGATACACCATGAGTGGGTCTTCAAGTATCTCCGTTACACTGGAGCTGGAAAATTAACCACAGTTCTCTACTTAATCAGCTGATGGTATTTCTTTCTTTATTTCATGCATCACATTTTACTCTTTCCTTTTAATCACCTTTTGTAAGGGCTAAGATTCTTGAGTGTCCTCACATACCCTGCTAGAGTCATTGCTCTAGGTGTGTACAGGTTCATAGGTATGTGCAGTCCAGCTGCCTACTGCACAGTGTGAGGCCCAAAAGGTGTCCTAAATGCCAAAAGACTTGAGTTTTGATAAAAGAAGCCTTCACTGTAAGGTGCCTCACATGTCTTTTCCATTGTGCTTCTGATATTTGCTTCTGGATAAAATATAATTACCTGTTCTTATCGCCAGGGCAGTGGGAGGCATTACTATTTACTTTTGATTTTCAGTCTTCTGGAGAACTGCTAAGGGTCACTTCATTTGGATATAATAATAAATAGAGCAGTCTTTTACCAATTATTATTTCATTGCTGTGTTTTAAATATCAAGTATATAAGTCATTTCTAGCTCCAGTGTAAATATATCAAAACAACAAAAGAGCGAAGACCCACATTCAAGTTCTAACCCTAGTTCCTATCCTAATTTAAGTGGGAGAGATGGGCAGTTTCTCTGCTAATTAAAGGAAGGTGCTGTCAGGCATCTTCTCATATTCTCCACTCAAATGATGGCAATTCAATTTAATGGAGGCATATGGAGGAGAGCTTGAAAGCTACCCTCATTTTTCCCCACAAAGCTGAGCCGCAAGCACTAATCAATACAGGAAAAGATCAGAAGAAAAGAGAAAAGCAGAGGGCAAAGTGCTTGGTGTTGGCTCTGTTCAAGAGGAATCCTTCTGACCCAGGTTGGTCGCTGTATTAGCTTTAGAACTGCTCAGTGAAGCATAGAGCAGTTACAACAGAAGGCCAGGCAGAGATTTACCAGACACAGTAAGTTGCCCTCTTTAGAGATATTGTCTTTTCCTTCCTTTCCATGTTACATCTAGAAAATCAAGTTTTCTTATTGTTACCTGGGACAGATGGTATACTTTTTCCTGGAGAGAGTTTAACACATGAAGATTAGGAATTGTACACTCCAGTATACAAACAGGGTCAGAATATTCAGTGATGCGTAATTAACAAACCACCCATGAAACCAGAAAACTGATATTTTGTCTCTAATCAAAAACTGAAGTTTAACAACAGAGTCTATTTTCTCCTTTGTTGTCAAAAGTTGAGGTGGGGTTTTCCCATTTTGGTATGAAGTACAATTTTAAAACTTAATTTCTTTTAAAATGTATTCTGATTTTGTGAAATATGTTCTCAGTATATCAGACACTAAATGCATAGATGTTATTATCTGTTATTTTATTAAGCACATCTTTCAGGAATGAAAGGAAAAGGGAACCTGACTGCAGGGCAGTAAGATGCACTCATGTAGAAATTGCTTTGTTCATGTGTTTTATCTTCCCACCTCAGGGAAGGAAATCTTTGCAAAAATGGCTGCCATCATACCTCCCATCTGCATCTTCCTTTGATCCCCCAGAGACATGACTGCCAGCTACTCACAGCCTTTTCAGGAGAGAAAATATCCATTGGGATATGATCCCACAGTTCCACGTGATAAGTTTGATCGTTATCATTCACCTGATGTGCCAGTACCAGGCTAAGCAACCAGCTATCCGGATTAGTTGATCTTATTCAGAGTACTGTGAAGATCAAACTAAAAGCTTTGGGAGAAATAATGAAGAACAGATCTACGACATTAAATTACTTCTAATACTTTTGCAAAAATAGCTATAAAGTTGTTTAAAATCAGACTCCATTACAATTGAGAATCACACAAGAACTCATTCAAAAAACAGTGAAATATGCTTTTTAAAATTATTTTCACATGTACTATAGATTCCTTTATTTGAATTTGATTATTTTGCTATTTTGCATAACAAATTATTCATCTTATTTGGGATTGCTGATGTTGAAAAACTAGCTAATGAAATTCAAATAAAATCTTTCTAGAAAACTGAAATAGAATGAGATTAATTACGAATATTCAGCTATCAGATCTCAGATTTATTTTGTATTATTCTTAACACCCACATTCCGTCATTGCTGGTTTTGCTACTTTTCTCTACATCTACCCGTGACTCATTGTTCCTTGCAAATCTGAAGCATTTAATTTTAGACAATGTTTGTCTTCTGGGAATCAGTCACAAATGACTATAAAAACTGACAATCTTTTAAGCCAAAAATGTCACCTCCCTTCAGAGATTTTGAGTCTTATTCTCCACCCTCTTATCCTCCTATTATTCCATTTATTTCTGCAGAGGTAGTCTCAATTCACATCAGCCTCAATGAAGAATCAATTCCATAATTTTAAGGCTTAGCAAAGAATACCAGTTAGCTAGGAGCAATGGATTCAAACTACTTATTTGTTCTGTAGTAATGATGTATTGTCATCAAATGCTATTTTAAGGGAGTTTGCACCTCCTGCAGTAGAAATTAGTAAATCTCAGACCAAAGAGATAACATAAAGCACGATATTACTCAGTTTTACTATTTTAGAAGTAGAAGCAAGCTTTTAAGAATGGGTTAAATGTGTATAGTGACTACCCCAACCATTTGAATATTTGTCTTGTAAATAATTTTAAGCTAGTTTTCCATGTTGTTTTCTTTCCCTTGCTTTGAAATTGAGCCAGTCATTTCCTGTTTTGCTGTGATATCCAGCAAAAAACCTGCTATCAATCACAGCTATTGTGGAGCTCTGCCAAACGAGTGAGCCCACACAGAATGGCACAAGTCAGTGCTGTCATATGAAATGATCTTGATGGCTTTAGAAAATTTTTATCACATTGCACAAGACAAATTGCACATGTGGTTTCTTTGACTGTATATATGGTGGTCAGGCTGGGTGCATAAATACGTCAAGAAGAAACAGAACTCCATGAAAACCAAGCCCAGAGCATACCTTTATTTTAGATCCTATTCATACCAGCACATCACAGATTATCCTGGCTGGTATAATACATCCTGATTTTTCTTAAGAAAGCATCAGTGTCTTCACAATTTTACTTAGCAATTTAAGTAATAACAATGCTCTGAGACTGTAAGAAAACAGACAGGATTTGCTTCAAAAGGATTACCTTGCAAAGAGGCAAGCCTTGAGGGACATGGAAGACAATGGAGGAAAAAGTACAACTTCTGAGGGACTGAGGGAATGGCATCACAGCGTATCTGTTGAGGTGTGGGTCTTCCACTGCCCCAGATAACGACCGATGTGAAGAACGAAAGTCAAAAGTGGTGAAAGAGGAAGAGAGGACAGAGGACGATAGACAGGGAGACACATAAGAATGTGGACAAGGGAATATGGGGAAAAGTAATAGTGGGCCCAGGGAGGAATGTGTAAACAGGCAAAAAAGCTCAAGGCATAAAAAATTACAGACAACAGGAATGAAATGCAGTTCATGAGGGTTAAAGCAAAATTAAGAAAGGAGGCTCTTTAGGAAGGAGAGACTGGGAAGGCAAGGAGCGGGGATTTACCCTTTATGTGAAAGAGTAGCGGGAACGCACGGAGCTCTGCCTAGGGACGGACATTAGCCAGCTGAGAATTCACAAGTTAGGATTACTGGGCAGACCATCATGGGCAACATCGCAGTGGGCATCTGCTAAAGACTTCCTATTCAAGTAGATGAGGTGTTCTTAATGCAACTGGTTGTTAGCCCATGTGAAAACCTATGAGCTCTTCAAAGGCCCTGGGTATGTGGTCTTGCAACCAGAGTATGCTGAAATTACCATTTTAGTCACCAGTAGTGACTACATTAAAGTTATAAAAGAGATGGCTACCCAGTCGACAAATATGCCTTTTTTTTTTCATTCAGTAGTCTGGCACACTAAAGGCAAACTCAGACCTGCTCCAAATGTCTTTGCAGCCTAATGGGAATCTTTCTATTGATTCTGCCAAGAGCTGAATAATAAATATTGCACCAAAGATGTGCAAGGCAGGCTCATTGTGCAATATATTCATAACAGTGACATTTTACTGAGCTGCAATTGGTCATGAGTCATGTACCACTAGATATAATAGTTCAAAGACAAAAAATGTTATATACATAATAAGGAGGGGGAGGATGGATATGAATGTTGTGCAGAATAACTAAAAGATTTCTCCGAAAGCCACAGAAACCAAAATGTTATCCAGCCATAAGTGCATTCAAGGGTCTGATAGCAGTGAAATTTTAAAGACTCAGTAAATCAGGAATTGCCCACCCAGCCACCCAGGGTAGTTATGTCATGCAATATCTAACTATTCTGAAGTGAAGAAAGGATGGCCTGATACAAGCCTCTTGTTTTGCAATATGTCGGAATATTACCCATGGGTTTACTAAATACAGTCCCAAACAGGTTCAATATTCTAATGCACATGACCAATTACAGCTCTGTAACAACTCCTTAACCACAGACTCATGCATGTAACCATTAAATATAATCATTTTAGTGACCAGAATCTAACTAAGGCTGACTCTGTGTATTGGGTTTGCATGGCAAGGCTCTGGTAGCGGCGGGGCTACAGGGCTGGCCTCTGCCAGAAGCTGCTAGAAGCTTTCGCTATGTCCAATAGAGCTAATGCTGGCTGGCTCCAAGACGGACCCACCACTAGCCAAGGCCAAGCCCTTCAGCGATGGTGGTAGTGCCTCTGGGATAACATATTTAAGAAGGCGGTGGAAAAACCTGCACAAGGACAACTGCAGCCAGAGAGAGGAGTGAGAACATGTGAGAGAAACAGCCCTGCAGACACCAGGGTCAGTGCAGAAGGAGGGGGAGGAGATGCTCCAGGCGCCGGAGCGGAGATTCCCCTGCAGCCTGTGGTGAAGACCATGGTGAGGCAGGCTGTCCCCCTGCAGCCCATGGGGGTCCACGGTGGAGCAGATCTCCACCTGCAGCCCGTGGAAGACTCCACGCTGGAGCAGGTGGATGCCCAAAGGAGGCTGTGACGCCCGCTGGAGCAGGCTTCTGGCAGGACCTATGGACCCTTGCAGAGAGGAGCCCACACCGGAGCAGGTTTTCTGGCAGGACTTGTGACCCCGCAGGGGACCCACGCTGGAGCAGTCTGTGCCTGAAGGACTGCAGCCCATGGGAAGGGACCCATGCTGGAGCAGTTTGTGAAGAACTGCAGCCCGTGGGAAGGACTCACCTTGGAGAAGTTTGTGGAGGACTGTCTCCCATGGGAGGGACCCCACGCTGGAGCAGGGGAAGAGTGTGAAGAGTCCTGCCCCTGAGGAGGAAGGAGCGGCAGAGACAACGTGTGATGAACTGACCACAACCCCCATTCTCTGTTGTCGTGGTTTAACCCCAGCCAGCAACTAAGCACCATGCAGCCGCTCACTCACTCCCCCCCCATCCAGTGGGATGGGGGAGAAAATCAGGAAAAGAAGTAAAACTCCTGGGTTGAGATAAGAACGATTTAATAGAACAGAAAAGAAGAGACTAATAATGATAATGATAACACTAATAAAATGACAACAGTAGTAATAAAAGGATTGGAATGTACAAATGATGCGCAGGGCAACTGCTCACCACCCGCCGACCGACACCCAGCCAGTCCCCAAGCGGCGAATCCCTGCCCCCCCCACTTCCCAGTTCCTAAACTAGATGTGACGTCCCATGGTATGGAATACACTGTTGGCCAGTTTGGGTCAGGTGCCCTGGCTGGGCATGAGAAGCTGAAAAAATCCTTGACTCTAGTCTAAACACTACTGAGCAACAACTGAAAACATCAGTGTTATCAACATTCTTCACATACTGAACTCAAAACATAGCACTGTACCAGCTACTAGGAAGACAGCTAACTACATCCCAGCTGAAACCAGGACATCTGTGCAGGTGGGAGGGGGCAGAGAAACCTGGGAGTAAAGTTAAGGCCAGGAAGAAGGAGGAGTGGGGGAAAAGTGTTTTTAAGATTTGGGTTTATTTCTCATTACCCTACTCTGATTTGATTGGCAATAAATGCAACTAATTTCCCCAAGACAAGTCTGTTTTGCCCGTGATGGTAATTGGTGAGTGATCTCTCCCTGTCCTTATCTTGACCCACAAGCCTTTCGTTATATTTTCTCTCCCCTGTCCAGTTGAGGAGGGGAGTAACAGAGTAGTTTTGGTGGGCACCTGGGGTCCAGCCAGGGTCAACCCACCACATTCTGCCTCAGATTTCTTTTTAATATTTCAGGGACTGACTCAACCCATGATCCCAACATCCATAAGCAACATCCCTTTGTCAACTGGAACAGGAGCTGAATCTAAGCTTTTCTAACTCTTTCAGTAGACAGTTATAGCAGTGTACAGTGAGGGCTGCCTGCTCCCTAAAGGTTGAGAAGGTGGGAGCCGAGCATGATGCCCAGCGTCTTGCCAGCCAGGGCCAGGGCCCAGCCCCACGGTACCCAGGCAAGGTGAACAGGGCAGGCCAGACCCAGAGATGGCAGCCAGGCTCAACCAAGAGTCCAGATCATCATGCAAATTCATGGTGATAGGCAGGGCTCAGGTCAAGCCAGGAAATCAGCCTTCAGGTTAGAGTCTTGATCAACATGGCCAGGCAGGACAGGGCGGTGGCTGAGCTGGAGACCAGCAGTCCTCCGACATAGCTCAGGTGGGGACTGAAGACCCCAGGCTGCGCTGAAATCAGGCTCCCAGGCCCACAGCCAGGGGTGCAGGCAGATGCCTAAGGTGAGGCTGGTCAGGACCATTAAGGTCTAGTAGTGTCCTGATAAGTTAAGTCTATGTTCCTTCATCAGCAGCAACCAATTAAAAGATTCAAGACAGTTAAAATTTGTGTGTAATGACCATATATTAATGAATGCTGGACGCTTCTAGTCAAAGGGCTAAGAATAGTGATGACCACACTAGGGAACAATAAACAGAACGACCAGTATCAACTTAGTGTTCATTTAGCAGTGACAGATTTGGGACCAGCTTTGTGACTATCATTAACTAGGAAGGAAGCTGACATGCAATTCATGTTTTACAAAGGTTGGGTTTTCGTGGGGTTTTTTGTCTATGTATTATAAAACATTATGACCCGATACATATGACAGAATTGCAGGTCTTACAGTAACTGCCTCTGTTACATGCATAAAGGTAATCTTAAATCTGTATATTTATATTTCACTACTTCAGTTGCTGAACATATAAATGCTCCATAAAATTTTGACCCTGTTGAAATCAATGGTGATCACTGTAATTCCCCTTTGTTAGAGTTAGGTTTTAAGTTTTTCATTGCTCAATATTTTACTGAAAATCAACAGATAAAATAGGCAACACTTACTACATTGACATCTGGCTCAAGGTTTCATTAAAATATTGTTAAAATATTAGACAGATGGATTAACTGAGAGCAAACACTACCACATATAAATTAACCCTACAAATATAATGAAAGCCCTCTTTCACACATGCTACTATAAAGCCTTTGTTAATAAGAATTCCCCTTGTTGGATACTCAAAATGAAGTATTGTTCATTGCCATATGGCTCATATTAAATACAAGGAAACAAACAAAAACACAGTAAGTCTTTGACATTTTAATGACCGTGGATCAGCTACTCCCACCAGAAGCCGCTCTATTGGCTAATTACACTCCCTGGTAAAAACATTAACTTTGTTTCTGGCCTAATTTCAGCTCCTGCCTTTTCCCACTAATTTTTAGTTCAAATCTTGGTGCTGGAAAAGGTTATATGCATTATCAGTAGCCCTTAAAGACCTCATCTGAGATGAGGCTCCCTTTGGCATTGCATAATTAGAATGTAAAAAAAAGCTCCTGAGTAAGATTGATTACACAAAACAGAAAGAGAGAAATGCTGAAACTGAATGGACATCACAGTGGCTCCATTTTAGGATAGGGGGTTTTCTCCTATGGAGAAAAAGGTTCTTACAGGATTCATGCTGGTGGTCTGGCTGGCTCCAAGAGCTGGTCAATAAAATTTCTCACAAGCATAAGCTTCCCATTAATCTTAGCTTTTAGAATCCAAGTGAGTTACTGAATGGTGCCAGCTCCTACTGCCACCAGGAGCATTTGTAGGTTTGCGGTAGTTCATAGGATCCTCTCTCAATCTCCATTTGAAAAGCAGAGATTTGCTATTGAATAGAGATGAGACAGAAAAGATCTTTCCAGTACAGTTTTGTGTTAAATGTAAATGATTTATCTTTTGAAGGAGAGACATAGTGATCAGACTTAGGAAGCACCATCTGATTAAAGAAAAAATTGGTCCACACAGAATGGGAACAGAGTAATTGATATAAGTCATATGAAAGTAATTCAAGTGAAAGACTGATGCATACAGTAAGAACAGGGACACCACTGAATTGCTGCCTACCATGATGTCAGAGTACTACATTATACTAGAAGAGATGTCCTGTCAAATGAGGACAAAACCACAAAACAATGTTATTATCTAATTATGAACATTCTCCTGAGATCAGGCCAACTACTGTTGGCACCTTTGCTTGTAGACAGTCCTGTATTATGTGGAGGGAAACTAATAAAACTTCATGCATGGACAGACTGAGCTTGAGTATCATGGAGTTATGGCAGCATATCACAGATATGAGAAATGGAGTAACATTAAAACATTTCTTACACTAGAGCCCTATTAAAAGAAAATCTTTTTAAGGCTCTAGGTGAACCCACATAAATATTTGGAAAGATCTGGCAGATTCGAAGAGAGAAAATATCCTATTTTCAATAATTCAAAGCCATGCAAGGAGAATGATTTTCCTAAATAATGGTGTTGAGAAAACAAGGCATAGATCCTATGTGAATCTGATGGTGATGAAGGCAGCTGCACAGACACGTGACTGGGGCTACTAAAAGCTTGGAGCTTGGGTAACATACCAACAATTCTAACAGGGAAGTCTGCCTTCATTGTTCTCTGTACCTATACATTCACTCTGATAAATACACACAGAGAAAAGGATCTATTAGCTGCCTCCCTAGTCTCTACTGAAGGTGATTTTGACAGGTTTTTTCCATAAAAATTTTACATTAAATAAAACTAAGGGAAATGGAAAAGATTACATCTGGACCTCAGAAAGGTATTGAAAAGATAAGCATACACCTCCAAAGGAACACAATTGCTTTCAGGCACAGACTTGCTCTGCATGGAATATTAGTTAGACATGATGAAGAAAATGAGCACAAGAAATGTGAGGTAGGTAAGAAACAGGCTAAATGGAACACAGTGATTTGTACTGAAAGTGGAACTACTTGAATGGGGGGCAATTCTTAAAAGAGGCCTTCAAGGATCCACTTTAGGATGAGTCTTGTCTTAATATTTTCATTGATGACCTGGACACAAAAAATACATGTATTAATTACTGTTTGCTGATGTTAAAAACTGGGAAGCAGCACCAGTCTGGGTGAAGACCAGAATATCATACACAGAGAGCTGTATGACCTTGAGGACTGAAGTAACAGAAACTGGATTAAATTTTAATACTACATATTACTGCGTTATGCACTTGAGGGCTGCTATGAAATATAGACAACTGGAAGCAATATAGGAAAAGGATGGCCATCACAGGATACCCAAGACATCCATTTGATAACAGCTGTGGAAAAGGCAACTGAAATCCTATGATGCATCAGGAAAACTATTTCCAGCAAAGGAAGTATAAATGCCATTGTAAAAAGCACTTTTGATGTTGCAGTAGGAATGCAGTCTACACTTCCAATCATCTATGTTCAAAAAAGATATATTCAAACTGGATCAGGTGCAGAGCAGTCTTCCAGGATAATCAAAGGAACAGAGAGATTCCCTGTCTTCTGAGGGAAGACTTAAAGAGACTGACTGGCCTGCTTACCCTGGGAAAAAGAAAATTAAGTCAGTTATGACAGCCCATCAGAAAGTGGAACACCAGCAAGGAAAAGATCAATCTAGGCTAAACAATACTGGCACAAGAACAAACAGATTCATACTAGCCACAAATAAACTTAGGCCAGAAGTAGGAAGAGGCTTCTAGTTTAATCAGTAAAATGAGTTTTTGGAAGAGCCTTCCAACAAGAGTAGTAAGTGCTAGAAATATGACTCACTTCAAAATGCATCTTAAGCTGTTCATGAAAGGGACTCTAATATGCTCTACGATATGATTTCTGAAAACAGCTGGAGGCTACACTTAGTGACCCAGAGATCATTTCAGTCCTCTTTTCTATATTCACTTATTACTATCCAACATTTAAACCGATATATGCATATGCTTACACCTTACAGAAGAAATTATGGACTATGCTTGGCATCATAGTAGGTGTAGCCATGAAGTAAAGAGCTGTGCCACTCCTACAACTTCACTTGACCAGGCAACTAAGTGAGGAGAAGGGGTAAAAATCCCTTTGCTCAATTTCTCACTAGTTGATATTTAACACTTGGTTTTTCCCCTACCCAGAAATCTAAGCCTATTTCAAATCACCTTATTGAAGAAACGCACTTACATTTAATCAATTACTGTTTTCTATAGCTAGGTCACACAAAACAAAAATACAGGAACAGTTCCCATTTGTGGCAGGAGTGGAAGATACAGGCATTGCTTAGGTATATATACTTGCTATCTAGCATCTGCTATCATCTAAATCACTTTGTATGTTCTCTCGTTTGTAACATAGACTGTGACTAACTAGATCAAAGACTTCAAAATAGCTGATATAAACCAAAATAATAGAGCAGCAATCCTGCAGCACTGCTTTCAGACTCCACCAGAGTTCTCGTCTTCACACACATAACTGATTTACCCTAATAGTAACTGGGAGAAACAAAGATTCTGTGGAAGAAAAGATAGCTCTTTGAAGCTTTAAAAGTTTTGCAACATTTCAGTAATTTAGAAAACAGTATATATGCATATATGCATATCTATGCATATATGCAATAGAAATGTCACAAAGCATAAACACACAAAGATAACCATGAAGAATATACCTGTAACAAACATCTATATCCACAGGTAATGGATATATACCCTACCATATAGGAAAGCTGCTGTGTAAGACATAAATATGTGTACAAAACAATAGTTAATTTATATCAGAATTATTTATTATATAACTTGTAAAAGTTTGAACAAATTGGAAGAAATTTAATAAAGGATTTTTTTAAACTATTTTCTGTAAAATGTTTGTTATTTTATTGTTCCTTTCCCAATATTTGCCTTTTTCTATGTTAACTGGAAAGCCTTCAGAATACTGTAATAAGCAGGAGTCTTCTACTTTTATATAACGCAAAGTGACTTTATGAAGAAGGTTAAACATTTATAAACATAACAAAACAACACAGAAAAATTAAAACATTTCATATTGTAACTCAGGAAAAACAAACAAAATACCCTTGACAAAGTTTAAATTCTTTAAATGTAAGGCATTTGCTCATCTAGAAAGCTACAGTGTCAATCGTTGCCTAAAAGAAAATGCCATTCCGAAGGCCCAGAGAAGTCCTATAATGCTGCAAATGAATAGTTATGAGAAAGAAAAATAGACAAATTATATGTAAATGTCCATCACAAAGCAAGACGGTGTTCTATTAGCACATTAGCACATACATGAAATTGCATTCATCTACTTTCAAACTCAGCACATTATTCAACGAGGGAAGTTTATATTTTAGGTCAAATGTATTTGTGTTGAAATTCCCTGGAATACTATTTATGATTCCTTGAGAGTCTATGTTAGTATTGCCCATCTCAGCATTGGTCTCATTTAAAGTGAAATTAAATCAGAATTACTATCCTGACTATTGTAACAATCTGGCAGATAGAGTTAGGTAGAGTTAGAATGATGTAAATTCAACATCAGCAAAAGAATTTCTTTCTTTAAAAATTGTCATTTTGCTAATGGATAAGAAAGAGATACTGAAGCATTATTAAAAGAGAGAAAAATATCAGTCTAGGATTGTAGGGGAAGTCAGAAAATGTGGCTTCCTAAGGGACCCTGGCAAAAAAAGGATTGGAAAATTGGTGGCAGAGTTTTGAAGAAAAGAAATTTTAAGGAAAAAAAAAGAAAAAACTTTATACAAAACAGTTCACCTAACATTGTAGTACTGAAGGAAGAATTTTGCAGCTGCTTAAGCAGATCAGTCTTTTACACAATGGTTTAAAATGCTTTTCATAGCATTGTTATTAAAAAGGCTCTTTCCTTAAAAAATAAATATCTTTGAAATGTTAATTGAATAATTCAGATTTTCCATTCAAGAAAAATTGAAAGACAACTTCAGTTCTTCTTTGATGGAAATTAATAATTTGCCCCTTGTTCCTTCTGGACAGAATGCAGTGCATATGTAAACCAAAGAGTATTTCATGCAGTGAAGTAACTATTCAAGGGGACGGGTTATCAAGGCCTACAGATTCATATGAGCATAGGCTTTTGAAGGCATGAGAGAGAGTCATGCACTGAAACTGCTTGAATAACATCCTTCTACATAGTGGAGAAGTGGTGTTGCAATTAAAGCAAAAACATCAGGGTTGACATTTCTGTTTTTACAGCAAGAACTCAGATTTCCTAACAAAGTTTTCTTTCTCCTTCCCTCCTCCCTTGCCAGTCCCTGAAGACACAAAGAATAGTAACTCTTACTTTGAAATGAATAAGTAAGTTTGGTGCAAACGCAGAATCTTTCTAGCCCTGCAATTTCAACTGAATTACAAGACAGGTTTCATGAACTGAACACTCCAAAACAGGCATTTGTAAATGTCCACAGTATTAGCTTTCCTTTTTGTGACTTAGTAGCATGAAAGTGCGAAAAGTTAGAGAAAAACAGCACCCACTTGGTTTACTGCACAGAGAGTTAGGTGATGTAAAAAATGCTATCCTGACAGTAACAGTCCAGCATGACAACAGAATTAAAATACAGTCTTTGTAAATTCAAAGGTCATTTGCAAGGCTTCACCAGCATCTTTTACAATCTTTACTGATGAAAATAATCCATCCTTTTCAACGTCAGGAAAGAAGGAATGAAAAGGCGAATGGAATTAGTCTAATTTCCATGTATTGCCAGAATACTTTTACATATAAAATTATTTGTTTAAACTTTATTTAGGAAAATAAAATATAAAATCAGTTATTTGAGGAAAATGCTTTCTTACAGACAATCTGTTACAGATGCAGAATACATTTTTTATGAATCTAAATCTGATCTGGCCTTTGTGGTTCTGTCTATATCGTGGGATCTGAGAGCATCTGTTACTTTCTGGGTACAGGCACATGTGCCTGGTTGCACATCAGCATATGCATTATTCCTTATGTGTGTGTTGTTTTCAAGCAGGAAGACACTTAAGCACATGGTCTGGAAGGGAGTCACAGCATACTCCCTTCTGTTAGCACCAGAAACCCAAATGTGCTTAACCCAGCCTTCTGACTTCGGAAGCATTTCCTAATCACTGGAAAGTAAGGAGAATCAGTGTTTGTGATAGGTGCTATTGCAATATTTTGGATTACTATACTAGCACTTCTTACTCGGAAATATAAAACTTCTTTCATATATGTTATTGCATATATTTATATGAAATATATATTCTTTCTCTGGCTGGACCAATGCACAGTGATAGGTAATGCTAAATAAAATTTATTGTTATGTTGCAGAAGTGAATCCAGAGCACTTCTCATGACTGTTTTAGTATTGGTATATAAAAGGAACGCAAACATTTTTCTCACAGTAAAAAGATGATAAACACAGAAGACTGAAAAGTGTCACTTCCCAAAATATACCAACAAACCGAATATCTAGAACTGGTGGGTTTATAACAGCTACTAATACTATGAGAGTCTAAAAAGAGCAATTGATCAGTAGACAGAGTTGCTGAGACCTGGGATTCAGGTTGAGAATCCCAAGGATCTATGAAACGCCAGCTATAGTGTGAGCCATTGTAGCAAAAAGGAATGGTGATAGAGTGGCAACAGTATGCCATCAACAGATTCAGAAAGACACAATTTCATAGGTGTCCTGGTTTCACCTGGGACAGAGCTAATTTTCTTTCTAGTAGCTGATATAGTGTTATGTCTTGGATTCAG
>NW_010972720.1:622274-640834 GCF_000737465.1 Haliaeetus leucocephalus | reverse complement strand
CCCCATCCCACTGGGTGGGGGGGAGTGAGTGAGCGGCTGTGTGGTGCTTAGTTGCTGGCTGGGGTTAAACCATGATAATAGGCTGCTTTCAGATGACCAAATATAAATGGGTAAAGGTCATTCAGATCAGGGATCCAAAGGCATTTGAACTAATCAAATAATTTATTTCATATGCTGGTAGCCACAGAATCAAGGTTTGCAGAGAGAAAGGGACATTGACTGCCTTATAGATCTTGACACTGCGAAGGTAATCAAGTAAAGGGACTGAAAGGAAAAGAGGAAGTTAAGAAGCTTTAGATCATATGAAGTTAATAAAATAAGTGCAATTTTACCTACTGTTATTGTAACAACATGTATTTTCATCATACTTTTAATCTTGCATAACATTTATTTCTCAACTGGTATGCACCAGGTGTGTTGCAACAGTCTGTCAACTGCAATCCATCACAAGAGGATTTGACTGCTAGCATACAAGACAGTCAAAAAAGATGATTTTTACTGGGCCTGGAGTCAACATTTATTTCTACAGTTTGGAAGCAGTAAGAACTAGCATAGAATAGTACAAGCTGCAACAGAAGCATCTATTTCTTTCCACAATTCTACTTTTGGGGAAGTTATTTAGGTTAATAATTTATGAATATTCATCAATGCCTTAGACCTTGACTAAATCTAAGAATATTCATGCCTCAGATACCAAAATGTCAAAGCCTATAGCTACACTGCTAGCAAACTCCATTGTCAATATCAAATTCAGGGGCCACAATAAGTTACTACTGCAGAAATAATAAAATTTTAGCAATGCTTTTTCTGGATATTGATAATGGCAGAGTCTTTCATCTATACATCATAATTCAGAGCTGATCTAGCAGTATGAATGTAGTTTAGTAAGAGCTACCCTAGGTGAGAAGAATATCATATTTTAAATATGACAGTATATCATATTTCAAAACAGCACAAAGTCACAGCTTTCCGTAGTTACCTTCCCTATTGATAGGGAGTTTAACAACTATGAAGTAAACTGTTTCACTCCTTGAGACATGTTCCTCCAGCATGAACTCCTGCAGAATACTCCTGCAGAGCTTTGTCATTCCTGTATCTAACTCCATGAGCCAACAGGACATCTCTTTCTAGAATAATGTTCACCAGAAACTAAGTCAAGGAGTGAAAAAGTGTTGGGTAACCCCAAATAAAATATGGATTTATCCAAATGCTATTTAGTTATTATATGCCAGCAGAGACCCATGTGAATTTTTACAAATCCGATCAAGTTTTGCCAGACACAAATAAACAAAAAGGATACCCTCTACACAAATACTGATAGAAAACACAAGTACATAAACCTTTTGGACAAATGGACAATCACTTACAAGAATTTTTTTTTTATTCCCTGCCCATCATAATTTTTTGCTGAAAACACTGTGAAGATAACATAAGTAAAATAAAATCCTGATCTCTTTAAGACAGCAACTGACTTCTTGCAATAAACTCACAGGCTACAGTCTAGGGCTTAACAGTATGAAAAACACTTTAACCAGTTCTTTCTTATCACTCAAACTGTCTTGACCTGGTTTATCCAGAAATGTCACAACCGAAATGTTAAGATGTACACTCAAATTACATGTTTTCTTCAGTCTGTCCCAGCACTTAGAAAAAAATAATTTTTGCTCAGTTTGCAAATAGATATGAAATTGTCTCAGGTCACCTTTGTACATGGTGGGTTTTTGGAAAACAAAGAGTAGGGATATCCCCAATTTTTTTTTTTAACAATTTTTGAAGGTGAAAAATACAAAAGTGAATACAGATAGAACAACAACATTCCAAAAGGACAAAGTCTTCTTTAGACATGCAAGGCAGTGCAGAATTTGTAGTAGAAATAGCAGTATGGGATTCCACAGTAATGTTTCAGTCATTGTATTACTGTGAACTGCTATCCCGCTCACATTAGTGAATTATGCTGCAGTTAAAAACATTCACTAGCTGGATCTGTCTTGGGGGACATTTACCTCACTGCTGGGCTGTTACCACAATTTATATAGCATACATACCTGCTTTTAGCTCATTCAGATAATAAATCAGTCTTTAAACAGGTTTTTAACTTGACACAATCATCCATTCTAACACCCAACCCTTTCATATTCAGGACTAAATACTATATTGAACTGCTATTTTTAAGGCTCTGATGAGAGTAATAAGATATCACCTCACAAACTCTGTTTTGTCCTCCAAGGGGCATGTATTTGAATAAAGATAGCACAAAACATACTCTAAATTGATCCTGAGTTACGAGCCAAACAGCAGGAATCCGATCCATTTGTAGGTGAAGTCTTAAATTTCCATTTGATTCTGTAAATACAGCAGGGCCTTACAGATACTTTAGACACCCAGTTAGACTACCTGTGCTCTTCAGAGAGACAAACACACAGACCTCTGTTCTCAAAAGACAGACAACTTAGCTGAGTTTGTGGCTGTAGAATTACCTTAACACCCAATCTTCACACAGGTTGTTTCATGGATTGGTTTCCTTCTGCAGAAAAATTATTTACTTAAACACAGATCTTCTCTACACTCTTCCCCAGCACCTGTGCAAAACTGATCCTCCTCTCCAATATTTTCTGTTTGCCCATCATTTTTTTCACTAAGTTAATATCTGCTTAAAGAAATGATACTTGAGTCTCACAGAGTACCAACCACCTGACTGGACCCACTGATGTGCTTCATGCATGCAGATATCTGACCAAAATTGCATAATAAGCATTAGCTTTGCAGACCAAAAAGGCGAGTCTATCCTTTTGAAAGCCTCTATATACCTATAGTTTTAGTATTTTTGCTTCCAGAAGGAAGGACAGATTTACCAGCAGGCACATAAAGGAGCTACTGTTCCTGCTCAACCCCATTTGCTTTGCACAGATTGATGTGCTCTCTATGTCATATGACAGAGGATGCGTTGTGTGGTTCAATAGCACCCTTATTCACATCCTAACTGCATCCAGCCCTGATGTATAGCAGTACTGTGTGAACAGATTGCTTTCATGACAGTTTTGAAACTCAGAAGGAGCCAGTTTGAATTGCAATTTTATTTTTAACCATCCTACAAGTGATGTCTACAGTCTAAGACACTACTGTCTCCAACATGGTGCCAGTGTAAATAAGTGGACAGTTCTGAATGGTTACCTTATACACCTTTAAAGGGCAAGCCATGACCCTGGATAGATTCAGAGTCCTAGTATTGAGTTAGCAAACAATCTTGCCATTTCTTTTTAGTTTCCATCTTCTTTCTGTTGTGGTAACTACATTAAAACGTGATGAATTTAGGAAACTGCTCCAAAAACTACATCAAGGACACATGTGCAGCTTGAATTCTGGATTCCTGGATAACCAGAATAGTATGACTCAGAGGACTCAATAAGCTTTCCAATCATGTATTTCACAAAAGTACTTGAAGTACTTTTTAAACATTTCCAACCACAATCACATGATTATTTTAGTCCTTTGCACTTACACTGTGAAATACCCAAATTAAACAAGACTAATTACGCATATTCTTTTTGTACAGGATGATCTTTATCTCAAGTGGTGTAATTGGCACTTTGGTTATGTGTACACTGTGTAATGCAGTGTAATACAGAGATACCCAAGCTAACAAGAAAGAACATGATTGTGATAATTACAGCAAGAGTCTAGACAATGCGGAAGGGAGGAGAACTTGGAGCAAAACTATCTTCTGGAACAAAACCTTTTTTAGCTTCCACACTTGGGTTCCTCTAAACAGCTTTAGAATATTTTTACCAGTGAATAAATCAAAGTGCCATGCAGTAATTGTCTTTGATAGACAAGAAAAATTGTTTATATCTCATTATTGGATCCTACTAGAGCAGCTTTCCTTTAATCAACCAATTCCATACTCCTTTACTAGACAGAAGCCCAAGTCTTCCAGAATAAATGGCCACCTGATTACACAGTCTCTGGGGCCCTATTGCTCTGCCCGGATAGTAATTATGCCATCAAGGTTTCCATGACAACTTTCTTTGCTCATGATGGACCCCAAGTAAAGCTGTTCATTTAAAGTGATAAGACACATTTTGGTTCAAAGCTAGATGCAGTGAACTTTCACTTTCCATCTTATTCTATATCTACTCTGACAGGATACTCACAAGGGATTTCCAGCTTCTTTAGCCACATGTTGTATTCTCCACTGGATTAAGGCTCCTGAAAAGTGTAATTCACTTTTCACTTGTCGAACAGTTCAGTGAAATCCAAAGCTGCTGTCAGGACTGAAAAGGAGAGAGGAAATAAATGGATCACATGGAAGTAAGAATACATGCACTGACTACATGCATGTAAGAAGTGCCAGATATTATGTCATTTACCTACTTTTTCCAAAAAGCACGTGCACTCATTCAACAGCTATGCTGCATCCCATTAGAGGTAACATCATACAGGCAGAAAGAAAAAAACATCCCGGGGAAGGATTTCTGAGACACACAAGGAGTTAGCAATTAGCTACAAATTGCTTACTTAATTAATTAAGAATAAAATGATTACACTAATTAATCTTGTGATAATAGACTAATTTAAGAACCTCTGATAAGTACTATTATTAGCCAGAAATGCTGCCATATGATACAGTATTTCATTTGCTTTACAAAAGATGAAATTGTAAGAGGCTAATGCTCTGATTTATAGAAATTTAACTGTTTGCCTCCTATTACCACTAGCAGCCATGTGGTTAAATTACCATGCTTTATTTTAAAGAGAAAAAAAAAAAGTTATTTCTTTAATGATTTCAATTCTTAATTTCTCTCACAACAAAACTCTCCATTTTGTGTACATTTTGGATTTGGTCTTGTACTACAGAAACTGCTTGATTATCAATATCATACTATACATATAGTTGCTAATATGATGAGTGTGCAGTCAACTGTAGGGTCAAGACAACAACTGTGCATTGTTGTGCTTTATAGCTGTTTTAAAGTGTGTGTACACACCGTAATAGCTGTGTAATAATACTGCCTACTTCAAATTATGTTTTTGCTAGCTTAGTTGCCTCATTCTGTTTTTTTTAATTTTTCTTCCCCCAAAAAAGGAAGTAAATTCAAAAACTATTTTACCCAAATTGTCAACTTAAATGTTGTGAAAATACACATTTTGAGGGAGTTGAGAGGAGGAAAAACATATTAGTCATATCACAAACCTGGTTGCACCAGCTACCACAAAGCTCTTAGCAGTCAGGACACCCTCAGAGCAAGGATGGGGATTACAGAATGGGAATCTTCTGAAAGCTTTAATGAGGAAGATGAGTTTCAAGCAGCTGCTTTGCTCTACCTTCAACTCCCATCTGAACCACAAGTCTAAATCTCTATGTTCTCCTTGGTTTTGACTTACTTAAGAGAAATAATACACCGCAGTCTTCTCAGCCCCATCACTCGTTTGGATTCTTGGTTATCAGCCCAATTGATACTTTCATCAGAATTTGGCCCATAACAGTAAATATTGTTGTCCTAGTAAAAAATCTGTATAGTATTAAGAGGACTAATCTGCAAATTTTCCTTAGGAAACCAGCCTCATTGGACCGGTCCTTCTCTTTGAAAGAAAAAAATACTCTTGACCTTTTCTTTAACAAGACATAGACAGCAAAAGCTTTTCTATGGGGTTTCTGAGATATTATTCCACAATTATACATAACCTTAGTGTTTGACAAAAGCCATAGCCTATTTCATTCAATGGCTTAATGCTAGCTGGGCAGCCGAAAGTCACAGGAGTCTCTACACAACAGAACAACATGTCTTGCTAGAACCTTTTAAAAGTACAGATGCCTACATTCTTTCTTAGACAATTAAAATAATTACTAATGATAACATAACACTCACATACAGTAAAGTATATAGTATGACATTTTAAAATATGCTAGATATAACTATCACTACTCAATGCATCTTTCTAGGATGTCTTATGACATGGCATGGACTTGAACATTGGCCCTGGAATATCCACATGGCTGAATACTTCCGGATGTGGCAGTAATATCTTTGGAATCATTTCTTGTTTATGTGTACTTAAGCCCCTCTACTTCTTCAGTTGCTCAAAGCCTTTATTAACTTTCTATCCTATGTCCACAACACATTTATGCACACTTTTTGCAGTGCACATTTTGCCATGAACTTTTGAAGTCACTAGTCTGAACCTATTTAAGGCATGAACTACGCTATATAGTTTATCATTCCAGAGGACAACTCTTCCTTTTCTTCTCACAACAGTGTTTTGATGATGGTCACGGAAGTCATGGAAGTTCATGGAAGTCTTTCAGTAAAATCCTACAGGAAGCCAGCAGAAAATGATCTTAGCATTTTGAATTCTGTTAGGAGGCACCATGCTTCAGAACTAAGTTGTTCTGTTCAGTTATCAAAGGGATCAAAAAGTAATGAAAAATAACTGTGTTTCAATTTTTTGAAAATTGTAAAAACTGTCCTTGTAAAATGCTGACCTCTGTGAGAGTTACATTTGATGATGAAATAAAGACAAGAGATGGAGTCAATGACTTTGCAAGGATTTTTAAATTTGTTTTGCTATATGCCGCAGTTTGGTTTTATTTTAAAATTCATGTGTATTATATTGCTGGAACTACGAACTGTGCTGCAAAACCCATAATGTGATGAGTTTGCTCACAGAGGTCCAATCCTGAAAGGTGTATTGAACCTACAGTTCAGAGTTCCCAGAACCTTGCAGAAGGTATCAGACATCCAAACTTTTCTAGCAAAAAGGAATTTGATTTTAGGATGTTTGATGTTTTAGCTTAAATTCCATGCTGTAGGCTGCATCAGCACCATGAGGGCTTTATACATGACCAATGATAGAAACAGAGCACCTAACAGATACCAATTTGAAAAAATCAGTAATGCTTAAATGGTATATTTAGGTCCTTAAATGGGCAGACACTCTGAAGACACTGAGACTTTAAACAGTTTGCATTAAAAAGAAGTCAGGTTTAGAATGTGTTTGTAATATCCAAGATTTAGCTCTTTACTATTAATGCATCATGGTCCAACTACAGTGAAAGCACAACTAGTGGTAGTTCAAAAGGGGTTTCACACAAGCCCTACTTGCAACATCCATTCTGTTTGCTGCTTTTCAGTACTTGCCTTTTCCTTAATTAGATCCCTCTAGTTACACAGGATTATTTGAATGATAGAATTGATATAAGAAGTATTGCTATACTTTTAAGCCAGCCTTGACACTAACAAAAACAAATAAAAGACTTGCATCTGCCATATTAATGAGTACATTTTCTATGATGAGGTCCCTGCCTAGCTTCCTCCTCTTCTTTTTCAGAGGAAATTTTACACCTGTTATCTCTTCTGATAGGCAACATAAAGGAGAGGGGTTAAATGAAAAACTGGAACAAGTAAGGGAAAAATACAGAAATTATGCAGGAAAAAAAGCAGCTACGGTAAGTTATACTGTGGTTTTGGGGACGCTACAAATTCTTTAAGCTATGTCCTGCTAAACAATCCAAAATCTTAAATATCCTTTTTCCAATTACATCTACTGAAAATTGGAACCAGAAATGCAAGGGTTAAATGGCCAGGCAGCAGGTACAGCTGCAACCCATCAGCCAATGCTGATACCTTGGTAAGAGCATCTCTACATAAGAGAACAAGCCTGTTAATAAAAGTCATATAGCTTCTTCTATAAGGTCATGGATTTTGGTAGTACTTTGGATTCTTTTTGCTGTGCAATGGTAAGAATTTTCATTTAGAGTTGTTTGTCCTTTTAATCTGCTGGGATGTGTAATTAATAAGAGGTTTTATACTCCTTTGCTCTGAGAGCATTAGAAGAATGGAAAGCTTGTCTAACAATAACTGGTGTGTTTATCTTTCTGCTGGGAAAACAACAACCGCTGATTGGTAGCAGTACTAGCTAGGTTGTGTTGAGATGAAGTGCTGGTCTAACAACTTCTTTATGAATTACGGAAAAAAATACTTAAAACTGTGAGGGAGCGGAGTGGCAAGAACTGGGTTACCTGGCTAAACTGTAGCAATTTGGCTCTAAATATAACACAAAAATGTCTTGTGCACTGCAACTATTCTGTATATAGCGTTCTTAAGCTTAGAAAATACTTAAATAGAAAAGGCTAATTATCAAACAGCTTTCTTGGTGTAAATACAGAAAAAGAAGCAAAGGGAGTGAAAAGAGATACTGCCCTGTAATTCTTCACCAATGCAATTTGGAGATTCTTCTTTTGCTGTTTGTTGCAAAGGGTGGAGTTGATGATAAACTTAAGATAGTTGTTGGCCTCTAAACTGGAAAACTGATGTCTCCGGATGTGGAGACTTGTATCTATGTAATACTTGGAAAAGACTCTTTATGACCTTGGCTTTTTCTGTGGTGGTGTTAGTTTGGGTTTGGGGTTTGGTGGGGTTTTTTTGGGTTGGGTACTCTTTTTTTATGGTTTTCTTGTTGTGAGATGTTGAGGGGTTTTCTTTGAGAGGGGTGGGTATTTTCTTCAAAACTATCTTGGCTAGCTGGTGCTAATAACAGTTAACTCGGGAGTCCCCAGCTTTCAAGACAGAGGCAAAGCCTGTGTATTCTTTGCCAATATATTATGAAAAAAATGCTTAAAGCTTGTATTGTGCTGGTAATTATGTTGGTGGCTTACAAAGCTGGCATACTACTATGGGTAGGGGATGAAATACAGTTTCAGTATACTTGTGAATAACCCTAATCCCCAAGAGCTGTGGGCATTTGTGGCTTGTGAAAAGTAGTACACCCCAACAAAGACAAAGCTTAACTTTACAAAATCTCAACAGGAAACAGTGATGATGCTAAAACCAGAATTCTATTGTGAAAGAAGCATTTGCTGTCTTTTGGGGCTATTAACCTACTTTTATATTTCAGTGTTGATATTACAGCTAAATTACTTATATATATTTCATATATCTGTACAAAAAGTTGTGGCCCCTAGAGAATTGAAGTTACATAAGAAATATGTTGGCTCCTTGAAGCTGAGGAAGCATGTCAGTCTCTTCTTGTGGTGTGAAGGCCTGGTTTTTTAGACATATTTACAGCTTCCCAGTGGAGTCTGTAGTAATTGGGTGGTTACTGCACTAAGGGCAGATTCAGCCCTGATGTGAAAGGGGCAGCAAGCCTAAGACTTCAGCAGGTCTGCCTCAAGGGGGGATGCCAGGGTCTACCTTCTCCCACCACCACCCTGATAAGAAGAGCGTTGTTTCATGATACTGGGCATAAGCCTGCCTTAGACAGTGCCATTGTATTTGAACATGCTATAACCATGGGGGAGGGCTTTAGACACATTTCCCTACTGTGGCACTTGTTTATGGTAGCTTATAGTATCAAGACATATTAATGGGAAATGGGATCACTGAAAACAGAGTTGGATATGCTGTCACTGCTACCTGTGTTGTGCAACACCACAGCATAGCAATCCCAGGTGAGCATCATACTTGACTGGTTCCAGAACTGGAAACAGTAGAGCTGTGTCAGCACAGTGCTGCACCTGAATTAATTAGTCATGCTTATAGACAGAAAGTTAAGTTATTTAGGAACAGACTGTGCTAATGCTACACAGCTCTAGGCACTGAAGCTGTTAGCTGGGAATGGCACAGTGAGAATACGCTAGGTTCTGTGTTACTAGCTAGGAGAAGTCTACAGCAAAAATCTACTGTAGTGTTGCACTAGAAGCCATATGGAGTGGAAACATCTGAGCAGGTCTGAAAGAAGAGCCTTAAATATGAACATAAGTCCAAAGTCAATGTTATACTTTAGTGCTGCCGCTAAGATTTATACTAAGTGCAGGTTTCATTCCCTTTAATGTTTTGTGGTTGCCATGGTGCCCAGAAAAAACACAAGAAGAAATGTTTCTTACAGAAGCTGCTAAATATAATTGGATTGTTCACCCTAAACCATACACTAAATCCTCAGATTTAGGGACTCTCACAGCAGTAATGACTACAAAAGTTATTATTTGGGTGGTTTATCTGAAAATGTAAACTACTGCCTCTCAGGATGTTAAAATACAAAAACGGATTTACCCTGTTCCTAAAGGAGTCTTGCCAGTCAGTCAGTTATAGCCAGCAATTCCCTCTTTCTAAAGACCAGATAATTAATACGAATATGATCAATTCACTCAACTTTAGACTGTGAAGAAAAAGGAGAGAAGGAATTATGTTGAGTTGCTTGCCTCCTGACTCATTCTAGCCTAAGCCAAAATGACTGAGCCACTATTTTCCACCCCCTCACCCCATTATCTGTTGGGGGAGGAAACCAAGGCATACGTTGGAAACCAAGGCATAGATGAAATGTTAATGTCATCAGTCAACACTTAGCTAATACACATTGTTTCATTATTTGTATTGATTGTCACCCTAATATCTGGTGACAGCAGAATGTGAATTGCTTTGTATGTTAGGAAACTGTCGCATGAATACAGGGTTCTGAAACTGAAGACTGGGAGGTAGTGTGTATAAATATATGTAAATATGAAAGACATAGTCTTAGAATTTACTAATGGTAAAGCAATGTTTGCAGGGTTTGTCTTGGTGGTAAGCATGTTTATCGAGTGATTCTTCTTTCATATCTACAAAGAAGCCATTGACTAAAATAACTCACTGTTAGACAACTTTTGTTTTTATGTATTGGACCAAAGATATTTTTTTCATTTATTGCCTCCAGTTGCACCCATTTTACTTTATACACTTTATCTTCCATACCTGTATGCTGTATTTTGTACATATGCAGGGAAGGGTTTAAAGGCGAAAAATTACAGATGAAGAGCAGCATGATACCCATAAATGACAAAAGAACATAACTGAAAAAGTGAACCTTGTACCTAGATTGCCTGGCTCAGAAAACTATCCTACTAGAAATAAAATTGAATTAGACCCTTAGAATGGTTCTACTTTTGTTGGGGGAAATACCTTTTTTTGGATAGGTGTTCACATTAACAGCCCCTTATAGGAGTAGATTCTTACAGGAAGACTTGTAACTCCCTGGGATAATACATTCAGCTGAACTGTGCCTCACTGCTGCTTTGAACATGCATAGCTGTGCTTCCAAGTAAACCAGGCAACTTATAATATTATGTCTACAGATATCAGTAAAATTTAACTGGTAGGTATGGCACATGGTCCTACATAAATTGCGTTTCTGTACAATCACAAGACTAACAAGTAATTTAAATGCAGAATAGTGTAGATATAAGGGTCAGTGCTCCAAGCACTAATTTATGTGATCAGAATTGTTTCCCTATATTCAAAATAGAGCAGAAAGAAAGACTTTAGCTTGCAGTAAAATACTGTTGCCACCTTAAAATCATAGTCTGCTGCTAGCTGCCAGATCTACATTAATAGTGGTTCAGAAAGCTGGATTACAGCAGTACCAAGCTGTGAGTTCACATTCTTGTCAAGAGCAGTTATTGCAAGGCTCAATGAATTGATGCCAAAATAATATTAATTACTATACTAAAATGTGTATCTAACTTCAGGTCCTTCACAGCAAGACTACTACGTGTCTTCACCCATATTCAGTTTTAAACATTCACAGTACAAAACTACCTGAAGCCTCCAGGATTTCTCTGGAAAGATATGTCCTGCAGTATCCTGATGAGTTTTCTTCCAGTGATGTGACTTTTTTTTTCCCCTCCCACTGCATTTTCTTCTTTCATTCATCGTGATGTATATAGCTTACCTCGCAGAATTGCAAAGGGAGCTGGCAGGCAACCAGGACAACCTGTCAGCACAGGCAGCAGTGAGATGGTGACTCAGCAGAGGCACCGTGTGTCTTTGTAGTCTGCTGCAGCACTGCTCACTCACAACCTTCCTGGAGGCAAATCTTGTCTTTGACATTGAATGTGTCCACAGTTCCAGCTCATCCTTATTTTGATGGAAGGGAGGATGTGTCCTTCTCTGAACCTCAAAACATGGAGTTGCCCTACAGAAGCTAATAACCCAAGGAACAGAGGCTCTATGTGATTTGAGGATTATTTGAGGCTTAACCTGAGAAGGCAGCTGGCAATTTTGTAAAGCAACTTATTAAGAACCAGACCTTCACTTAAACTGCACTGTTAAAACTATTTTAAAGTAGCATAATTTCACCGCGTTTGATGCACTGCATTCTGTACAACCCCAACGTGACAGCTGACATGCACAAAAATCCAACATATTTGCTATATATGCTGGGATTATTTAGAATAACATTAAACTATCTGGTGTTTAGAAACAATATGTCTACTTTTAAAGGAGTTATACTGAATGGTACAAAAGGACATCAACGTGGCCAATCATATATTCTTATTTTTTTCGTCTTTGTTCTTCAAACTGCCTTTTTAATGACAAGAATCTAAATGGCTCCCTCTTGTGGCAAGAAAAATGCAGTATCATGTTCTTTGGCAAAAAATCAGTCCTTGAACAGAAATTAGAATTTATTTATATTTACACTGCATAGTCTAGTCATCAGTATGTTGTGGTGACTGATGAGGAGACTGCACACACCTATCCCTTTGTCCTGGTTTCGGCTTGGATAGAGTTAATTGTCTTCCTAGTAGCTGGTATAGTGTTATGTCTTGGATTCAGTATGAGAAGAATGTTGATAACACTCTGATGTTTTCAGTTGTTGCCAAGTAGTGTTTAGACTAAGTCAAGGACTTTTCAGCTTCTCATGCCCAGCCAGCAAGAAGGCTGGAGGGGCACAAGAAGCTGGGAGGAGGCACAGCCAGGGCAGCTGACCCAAACTGGCCAACGGGGTACCCCTTACCCTGCTCGGGAACTAATGGGGCATCAGTCAGCGAGTGGTGAGCAACTGCATTGTGCATCACTTGTTTTGTATATTCCAATCATCTTATTATTATTGTCATTTTATTGTTATCATTATTATTTCCTTCCTTTCTGTTCTATTAAACTGTTCTTATCTCAACCCACAAGTTTTACCTTTTTCCTTCTGATTCTCTCCCCCATCCCACTGGGTTTTGGGAGGAAGTGAGTGAGCACCTGCATGGTGCTTAGTTACTGGCCAGGGTTAAACCAGGACACCCTTGCTGCTTAGGTACTCGAAACTACCTAGAAAATTACCTAAGCATGACTTAAACTGTTACCTTTCAGTTGCATATGCTGAAGGGTAGGGGGAAATAGATTGTTACCATACATATTGCACCCCGTCTAACTTGCTAATGCAGACTAGACTATACTGTGTCGCACAGAGATGTCTGTCCTTAAATATAAATCTCTGGAACATCTCAGCACAGAATACCTGGATTGCATAGCTTAATTTATTTGATGTTTTTACCAGGAGAGCAAATCTGAGCCTTGTAAGGGGTGGGAGAAAAACAATCAACTCTGGAAGAAAGCTATGAGCATAAATGAGTTGGTGAATGGCAGAGAGGAAGCATAAAGACCCTGCAAGCTTTCTTTCCTTCTTTCTACTATCTACTAGCTAATAAAGTTTTCACTTAGGCTTTTAACTCATAAAGGCTTTCTTCACAATAATTAATAGCTATAAAAGTCTGAAACTAAGAACTGAGGGTTTGTCATAGCATGGGGCGTACTTTGGTAACTTTGGGTATTAAGCAATAATCTTGGAAATAGACATAGGAGAGGAAAAATCCTCATAAGACACACCAAGGTCTTGGTGACCTCAAGGGGCAAATTAAATATATAGACAGGAAGTATCTACCATAGCTTTTTAGAAAGCAGTTTTGAAAGGTTTTGTTTCAAGACAACAGATTCCAGCTCTGTGGTTTCTCACAAAATCTGTTACTGCATAGTTATGAATTTAAAAAAAAAAAAAGCTAGGCTCACTGCAGAGTAGGACTAATCATACAGATGGCTTTAGAGCTTGATAAAGCTACTTTGCAGATTAATCTCTTGAGATAATCTGTTTATGCTGATTCAGAAGTCTGATGGTACAGACACAGGAGGCTATGTTTACTAGTCTGAAGGAGGGGGCTTTAAAACACTATATTGTAAACCCTGCCTTCATTGCTTACCCTTCTCTGTAAAAAGTCTTCCATGTTACAGCCTTATAGGTTGTTAACAGAATGAATGACATTATGACTGCCAATATCAAATTATATATGCTTTTCAAATCTAGGATTTCAGAAGTGAGAACAAATTATCTGGAGGTAGATAAACACAGATGGAGTTACCACTCTTTCACAGAGAGGAAAAAATTACTATGGTGCACTGACTAATCATTTAGTATCTTACAGTTTCTTATTTAAGGGCTTGTATAGTGGCACCCCACGATTGATTTCCACACTTCAGAGAACTGATGAGGATAGACTTAACTGAAGAGTAACTGAAAGGGTTTATCAAATGTAAACTGTGTATATAAGCTCAAAACTGCTGTTCTGAAAACATCTTATCAGCTGCCACCTGGGACTAGATAAATCTAACCTAAAAAATACCCCTTTTATCTATCCAGTCATGCAAAGTTAGTTGTCCTGGTTTTGGCTGGGATAGAGTTAATTGTCTTCCTAGTAGCTGGGGTAGTTCTATGTTTTGGATTCAGTATGAGAAGAATGATGATAACACTCTGATGTTTTCAGTTGTTGCCAAGTAGTGTTTAGACTAAGTCAAGGATTTTTCAGCTTCTCATGCCCAGCCAGCAAGAAGGCTGGAGGGGCACAAGAAGCTGGGAGGGGACACAGCCAGGACAGCTGACCCAAACTGGCTGATGGGGTATTCGATACTGTGTGACGTCATGCCCAGTATATAAACTGGGAGGAGTGGGGCTGGGGACAATTGCTGCTCGGGAACTAACTGGGTGTCAGTTGGCAGGTGGTGAGCAACTGCATTGTGCATCACTTGTATATTCCAGTCCTGTTGTTATTATTATTATTGTTATCATTATTAGTTTCTTCTTTTCTGTTCTATTAAACTGTTCTTATCTCAACCCATGAATTTTACTTTTTTTTTTCCTGATTCTCTTCCCATCCCCCTGGGTGTTGGAGGGAGTAAGCGAACAGCTGTGTGGTGCTTAGTTGCTAGCTGGGGTTAAACCATGACATTAGTCTTCTGAACATAACCACCATCATGATCTTAATGGAACCAAGCTAGCTGCCTCATATTTCAAGCCTGATGGGACAGGATGAGGCAACTGGGCATTTCATTACCTCTTTCTATTGAAGTACTCATTCCAAAATTGTTTGGAAGATATCTATAAAGGGATTATGAGTTGCACTATATATACATACATTATATATATACACATAAAAGTCTTTTTAAAACCCCATTTTATCTTAAATATAGGCAAACACTGCTACTCTTAACCAATAATCTAGTGGCTGGGGTACCTGCCTGGAAAGTGTAAGAGACAGAGTTCCTCCAATGGAGAGGATTCAGTATCTTCCCTCCTGGATTCTGTGTCTTTTTCTCCTAGGGTATCACCAAACTGCAGGCTATTGTAGAAGGGAGGTGCTCTTGGAGATTTTAATAGCTAGTGTGAAGAAAAGAATAAAAAAAATCAGCTGATCAATAAAGATACAAGAGCTGTATCTTCAGTGAAGTGGTAAAGGCCCTCCAAGTTAGGCTTCTGAGACCTAGCAATAATATTAACAGTAAGCTGATGCAGGAGCATTTTTCTAGTTAACTTGCATTTTTTTCCAGCATAGCTTTGCCTTGTGAGATATTGGCATACCTAAAATGGGGCCACCACAAGTTTATTTCATGCTTCCATTACTTCTCTCTCAATGCTATAATGCAAAATACTGTAAGAGGCAAAAGTCAATCTCTTAAATTTTCTAAGTTTTCCTCCTGTAAAAAGGTCGGGTTTTTTCTTGACCCAAAATAAATGTAGATGCTTTCATGCTGAGCATGTCTTATGAGGAGCAGCTGAGGGAGCTGGGACTGTTTAGTCTAGAGAAGAGGAGGCTGAGGGGAGACCTTATTGCTCTCTACAACCACCTGAAGGGGAGTTGTAGTGAGGTGGGTGCTGGTCTCTTCTGTCAGGTGGCTGGAGATAGGACAAGAGGAAATGGCCTCAAGTTGAGGCATGGAAGATTTAGGTTGGATATTAGGAAAAATTTCTTTACGGAGAGGGTTCTCAGACATTGGAATAGGCTGCCCAGGGAAGTGGTTGAGTCACCATCCCTGGAGGTATTCAAAAAGCGAGTAGACGGGGTACTTCAGGACATGGTTTAGTGGGCATGGTTGATGGTTGGACTCAATGATCTTGAAGGTCTTTTCCAACTTAAATGATTCTATGATTTACTTGTTTTGTAGCAGAAGACTAATGTGGCAGAAATACATACTTGAGACTTTAGGTTAAGTCATGAGGCATGCTTGATCTACACCCTTCCCATGCTGCTTTTGCATTCACCTTAGTAAAATTGTAATTGTGGAACTGAAAATGGTTACGTGAAGGATTTCCTTAAGTAAACACTGAGAGGAGAAAAGGAGGGCATGATAAGCATCTGCAAAGCTATAGGTTCGGAGATGAGCTTAATTGCTTAATTAAGCTCACCTTGCAATAGGAAAAAAGCTTATCCTGAAATAATAATGGGTGACAGAATGTAGCATTTGTTAGCTTTAATACCGAAATGAGAAATATTGGTGCCTTTGGTGTCACTGAATCAATTTGCTGCATGAGGTTGGAATTCGGGTGAGCTAAGCTTGGGTATACAATGGATACTCTTGATGGGGGGTGGGGGAGGTATGCCTTTATTCTAAAGTCACCTAGAACACTTTCCACCAAGCTACTGAGGAAACTGTCATCCCTTTGGGTGCCAATTTGTCTAGCCTCTACTATGGTTAAGGTTTAGTATACTAGAAATTATGGAGTGAGGCTAATATTAGAAAGCATTTCCCAAAGAAACCTCAGAGCAGTACTCTTCATGCTCTTCAGGAAGAAAATTAGGTTTGTGGTCTCTTGGTGAGCTTTTGTACCTTGTTTCTGCTTAACCTCAGGTGATGAAACACAATCCATCCCTTAAGGAGGTTTGGATTTGAAACTTAATATTCCTTATGTGTGCAGGATTTTAGTACGAAAACAGTTTAATATGTATGTTGATTTAAACAACATTTTTTCCAGCTGAAGGAGGAGACTTTGTCACTGATTGTCCTGCATCTACCTGCATATCAGCCCATGGTTTCTATGAAGTGCCTAGCTGTTTCTACATACAGGAAGTTACATCATCAGTCAGGATCAAGTTTCCTGTGATGTTGTGTGTAACTCTTCATAGTGGATGCTGTAGACAAAATTATCAAGCTTTTGTGTGAGTTGCGTAACTGTCAATGTCATAGGCAGTTGAAAGGCACTGCTGCTTATTCCTAGACCTAAGCTAATTATCTATACTACAGCAAATATTTACAACTTTAATGGATTGCAAGATGAAAAAAACCCCACTGGAATTATGCCATATATGTGTCTTTGCTGAACACACACTGCGTACCAGAAAGAATTCCTGTAGCTACACTACATTATGCTCCTTTAAATACATCCACTGCAATCTGACTTACTGAAATGAAAAAGCAAAGGTTTATATATAACCAGCTTCCCACCTCCTCCTTCTGTGTTATTGGTTTTCTAGGCCTTTTTCTATGCAAAGCATTTCAGCAATATACTTAAATGAGTGGATGTTGCATAATGTGGTTATGTGCTTTCCTAAACTGAGGGATGTGTCCCACTTGCTACATGTTACACACTGGTGCCTTGACTCTTTCATTGGAGTGAGATAATGTGATGACACTTTTGTATTCCTGGCAGCTGTGAAATGCTAAAGCAGAGGCTTAGGGGATTGTTTGGTTTTTTTGGTCCCTCCTCCCCCTCCCCTTTTTCTGTGTACTGAAAACTAGTATTGCTTCCTCTCTCTCTTATGCCTTTAGCTCTGAAGAGAAAGATTACACTTAATATTCAGGTAATTTTTTTTTCTCTGTCTCAGCCCAATATACTACCCTAATTTGTATTACAGGAATTTGCACGTATGTCTAAGAAGGGGAAAAAGAAAAAAAAAAAAAATCAGCCTCGAAAGCGTGTGTCTATAGGCAGTCCTGAGGTGACCTAGCCTACCGCTGAGGAAACACAGCTGTGAGCTTCCCCCCGCCTTGATCTCTAGCACCCAGCTCCAGCCGCAGATGTGCTCGTAGTCAAGGGTTAACTGCGTTCGTTCTCCTCCCCCTCGCTCCCCCCTCAGGCGCAGGGATGCTCGCTCTAGCCCGGGTACCGCTGTGCGCCCTCTTCCCGCCCGCTCTAATCCTCCTTCTCTTGCCAGCCAGCTCCGGAACAGGCTGGCTCCGGAGCTGATGCGCAGATGTAAAACTGCGTATCGCCCTTGTAAAAGCGCTTATTCACCTGGCAGCAGGGCGCCTACGTGGGAAGGAAAGGCGCTCTGCCCGCCGCCGCCCCCTCCTCCTCCTCGTGCTGAGGCCCAGTCCCCTCAGCGGGCGGGGGCTGGCGGCGGTGGCCGAGCCGGCCCCCTGCCAGGCCCCTCCTCTCTCCCGGAGACACCCGCTCCCTCCTGGCCTTCTCAGGGCCGGCTCCTCCCGGCCCCTCCAGGGGTATTCTTCCTTCCTTCCTTCCTTCCTTCTTCCCCCCTTCCCCGCCTCCACCTCCCG
>NW_010972720.1:613363-622006 GCF_000737465.1 Haliaeetus leucocephalus | reverse complement strand
GTGGGGCCGCAGGCCCGAATCGGCGGGGCTTGCGTTGTGGCGGGGGCGGGGCCCCGCGCCCCTTGCCCCTCGTCCTGGTTTGCTCCGTGGCTTTGAGGAAAGCCGCAGGGCCGCCGGTCCTCTGAGGCGGGAGCCGCGCCTCTCGAGACGGGCTTCTCGCGGGCGGCGGCCGCGTTTCAGGGGTGCTGTGAAGAGCAGCCGCGGCGTCTTGCGGCTGGGAGCGGGTGCGGGCGGCGCGGGGGGCCGCCGTCGGGTACCCAGCTGAGGCGGCGGAAGGTCTGCCTCGTTGTGCTGTCCTAGCCGGGGAAGAGAAACCTTGCTCTTGTTTTTTAGTTTTTATCATTGTTGCTGTTTTTTAAAACGCGGGTAGCGATTCCGACCCGTTCTTGGAGCTTCGTGTGGGGACGAAGGTAGTTGAGGTTACCGCTTTAGTGGTGTGCGTGCTTGAACGGATCATCTCCCGGCCTGTTGCGGTTCATGTTACCTCATTTTTTGCAACAACTTAAACTTTAAGCTGTTTTTAAAATGCTCTGCTGTAAACTGCACCAGTTCAGGTGTTGAATAGTGGAGTAGCTCAGATAGTAGAGGCTTAGGGGATTTTTCTTGCGTCGTTTAACCAGACATGACAAAATAGTATCCCTGCTTCCAACTGTCTGTAAAGCACACGAGTTTCTTGGATGCAAGCTGTTGTGTGATTGGAAAAGGTCGTTTTAAAACAATGTAGAACTTAGATTAAACTTGGCAATTGCTTAGTCCTTTCCTTGATTGACTAATGGAAGTACTTCTGTTGGTTATGTTGACCCATTAATATCAAAGTAGTACTTTGCTATTTCATATGTGTTTAGCACGTCTCAGGTAATGCACTTCTTAGGGATTCTGTCCAAAATAAGTGTTCTAATTGCTGTATATCCTGGGTTAAGTAACAAGCGTGATGTAATTATCTTAATCATTGTTCCTCCATTAATGCAGAAAGTTAGTAAAATCCCTCAGTAGAACTGACAGAAAGCAACTAAATGAAGTTTGGTGTTATGGGGTTTTTTTATCCGCAGTGTGAAAAAAATGGAGATGTCAAGAAGAGAAGGTCTAATCAGGCAGATATCCCGGACAGTCTTCGTCAAGAAGCAGAAACATGCTATCGGCTTAGGCTGCCTGAAGACTTCTATCAGTTTTGGAAGTTTTGTGAGGAACTAGATCCTGAGAAACCAAGTGGTGGGTTTTTAAATATTTTTTGCCTTTTCTAACTTTTGCTCTCAAGGACAGCCTGAAGGCAGGCAAACTGGAGGTGGTCAGATGCATTCTAACGCTGCTTCAGTTTCCAGTTAAGATGCAGGATATTTACATGAGTCTAAACAAGAATACTGGAGATAATCACAGAGATGTCGGTACACTTCAAGCTTTTTAAAATATAATTACTGAAATTGTGTAATACAAAGGGACTAAATGTTGTCTAAACCTGCCTTTCTCACAAGTACATTTAAAATGTTTAGTATGGAACTGAAGTTTCCTCATATGAATCTGGGTTTCAACTCCCCAAATTTACTATACAACAGAATAAGGCATGCCTGGATGCTCCAGAAATGACAGGGGGTTTTTTAGAATCATAAAATGGTTTGGGTTGGAAGGGACCTTTAAAGGTCATCTAATACAACCCCCCTGCAATGAGCAGGGACATCTTCAACTAGATCAGGTTGTTCAGAGCCCAGTCCAACCTGACTTTGAATGTTTCCAAGGATGGGGCATCTACCACCTCTCTGGAAAACCTGTTCCAGTGTTTCACCACCCTCACAGTGAAGAATTTCTTCCTTGTATCTAGTCTGAATCTACCCTCTTTGAGTTTAAAGCCATTACCCCTTGTGCTATCACAACAAGCCCTACCAAAAAGTCCCTCCCCATCTTATAGGCCGCCTTTAGGTACTGGAAGGCTGCTATAAGGTCTCCTCAGAGCCTTCTCTTCTCCAGGCTGAACAACTCTAACTCTCTCAGCCTGTCTTCACAGGAGAGGTGTTCCATCCCTCTCATTATTTTTGTGGCCCTCTTCTGGACCAGCTCCAACAGGTCCATGTCTTTCCTGTGCTGAGGACTCCAGAGCTGGACACAGTACTCCAGGTGGGGTCTCACCAGAGCAGAGGGGCAGAATCACCTCCCTTGACCTGCTGGCCACACTTCCTCTGATGCAGCCCAGGATAGGGTTGGCCTTCTAGGCTGTGAGTGCACATTGCCGGCTCATGTCCAGCTTTTCATCCACCAGTACCCCCAGTTCCTTCTCGGCAGGGCTGCTCTCAATGCCTTCATCCCCCAGCCTGTATCGATACCGGGTGTTCCCCTGACCCATGTGCAGGACCTTGCACTTGGCCTTGTTGAACTTCATGAGGTTCACATGGGCCCACTTCTCAAGCTTGTCCAAGTCCCTCAGGTGTGCCACCCGCACCACTCAGCTTGGTGTTGTCTGCAAACTTGTTGAGGGTGCACTCGATCCCACTGTTTGTGTCACTGATGAAGATATTAAACAGTACTGGTCCCAGTATGGACCCCTGAGGGATACCACTCTTCACCAGTCTCCATCCAGACACTGAACCGTTGACTACTACTACTTATGGGGAAGTGTAATAACCTAACTCTTGAATGAAAGCTATCTGAATAGAAGAATGTCTCAGCTTTTTCCTTGTCTGGTAAACAGTGTTTGACTGTTTGGATTTATGGAAGCTTTTGATACCTGAGTGACATGGGAACTTCTTGGTCTAGATATGCACCCACCAGAAAGTAAACCAGTTCATGCTTTGCTTTTCAGATGCACTTGTGTCAAGTGTTGGACTTACGCTGGTGGGACCATATGATATTCTTGCTGGAAAACACAAAAAAGCAAACTCAACAGATCTGGACTTCAATCTTCATTGGAGGTTCTTCTATGATCCCCCAGAATTCCAGACAATACTTGTTGGGGATAGCAAAACACAGTATCACATGGGATATTTCAGGTATTTTATTGAATATATGCTCTTGCTGGACTATAATTATGTGTAGCTTTGTCTCCTCTTTTTTTCCCTGAGGCAGGATTTGAGAATTGTGCGCTATCATCAAACAGTCTTTCTCTTCTGTAATAAGATATTAACACATGGGTTGATCTCTTTTATTAAAAAAGATCACAGATACTGGAGTTGAAGACTAGATTTAAATATTTATTAAACCACCTCCCCCAACCCTCCAGAGCACGTTTGCTTACTAATTTTTAACTTTTGCCATGATACTTAGAAGAAAAAGTCAAGCCTTATGAAATAAAGGGAACGTGTATTCTCTCTGCATGTACTGAGAGAAGCTCCTTTCAAAGCCATGCTGTAAAATTTTGGAGCTTTACATCTAAGGGCGTTTCTTGTGAGGTTTCTGAAGGAGATGGCAGCATGGTGAGGAAGCAAATTACTTTGCAGTAGGGCAGTTTACTTTGAAATAGGAGAAATGGACACAGCTTGACTATTTGTGTGTACTTTTTCTATAAATAGGGATGTGCCAGATGAGCTTCCAGTGTGGGTTGGTGCTAATGAAGCTAAGAAGGGCTGCGTGATTGCACAAGTTGGTGATAATGTCTTTGCCGCAGTCAAGTAAGGTTCATATTTTACTTTTATTTATAAAAAGTAGAGTAGAAGGGAAACTATTAATTGGGAGATGTGATGTGGAATAATGCAGCTAACTTACTGTGTATCTTATTTCTCAAGAAACCCACACTTTCTGCTCTTGCTAGCAAGTTTTAAGGTACTCTCATAAGCCTTAATAGACTTCCTGAAAGTGTTTTCCTTTTACAAGTAAAACAGATAAGTGTTAATTATCTCATTCTTTAAATACATTGGCAGGGATAGGCTCTGGGGAAAAAAAATGCCCACTGGTTGTGTTAAAATACTTCATAAGTAAAGAAAGAGCATCTCAAACAGTGGTGAATGAAATCTGAGTGTCATACTAAATAAGTAGCATCTAGCTCTTATTCTTGCCTACGTAAAAATACATTATTTTTGTATATAATGAATAACTACAAGAAGTACCATTTCTGACCTGGGGCAGGATAACATTTGTATGGATATGTAATTCAGTATGATTCATGAAGCTTTACATGGTCCTGCATCATGAATATAAACAACAGATTTCATCACCTGTCAGTTGAAAATAGAAAGCTCTCTAAGGACAGACGCATGTAGTAAGTGAAAGCATACTGAAGAATAGCTCCTGCAAAGTAATGCTTGTGTAGTGCAGAGTTAAACGAGGACATTTGTTTTGCAAGCACCATGATGAAACTCATAAATATGTATTTATGTGCATGACTTGGATGACAAATAGTGTATACGGCACTGAAGCAGCAACTGAATTCCTAAGATAGAAAGATGGACAGCTACTGAGTCCAGGAGAATTTACAGCACATGCAGATGGCATAAACTATATTGTAATGCAAATACAAATAGGAAATGCCAAAGTACTGTCTGTGCCCAACTTTTCTTCTTTCTTGTTTATAAGAGGCTTGCATTCCCATTTCTATGTGTATAAATAAACCTGTGACTGCTAATCTTCATTATGAGATTTGGAGGTGTAGTGATTAGAAGGCTATTCATTTGTTTGTTTTCTGTTAAGCTTTAAGACATTTTTCTTCTATTTGCAGATTATTTTTGTCAAAAAAACTTAAGGAAGTGACTGATAAAAATAAAAATGCTATTTTGAAAGACATAGATGAAAAACTAACAAGAACAGCAAAAGAACTGGGTTATTCTCTGGAACAAAAAACCATGAAGATGAAACAGAGAGATAAGAAAGTATGACTTTCCTGATCCACTGGAGAGAACTAAGTTCTGTTAAACTTTTTTCATTTACTTGCCTCTTTCTTTTATTTATTTATTTTTATTTTTTCCGCCTTCTAGTCAGTAAGGATGGTTCATTTAGGAATTTCCAGAGCTAATCAGTCTCTCTCTAAAACTTCAGGAGAGGGAAGATTAATACAAGTGTGTTCCAAATAATGGGATTAAATCAAAACACTTTACTTCTGTAAACCATAGCTTGGCATTCAATAAAGAAAAAAGCCAATAAGGGAAAATAATCTAAAAATTAAAACAAAGGGGGAACATGGAGAAAAGTGCTTCAAAGTGAAGATTCATGTAAACAGTTGGGTTGGATCTATTGGAAACAGGACTACTAAGGATGATATGGATTAGTAATAGAGGTTTTTCACATACCTATCAGAAATAATTATGGTAGGAGGTGACTAAACAAATGTAGTACAGTGCTACACAAGTGACTACAAGGATTCCTAGATTTCAAAACTTGACTGAAATGGAGTTTCCAGTTATTTTAAAGTTCAATACTTAAAAGTAACTGCTACATAATTTGAAACTAAGTTGATATGCTGAAGCCTGGACACTACCTTAAGTTTGACCACCAGCAGTCAAGTGTTAATGTTGTTTAGTGAGGTGAGTGTTTTTATGTCACAGTATTGACTTTCAGCACTATATTCATTATCCTGTTTCTTTATTTAGGTGGTGACCAAAGCATTTCATGGAGCAGGCCTAGTTGTTCCTGTAGACAAAAATGATGTTGGATACAGAGAACTTCCCGAAACAAATGGTAAATATCTTGTTTACTATATTCTGCTGCATTCATATTTCCTACTTGAACGTGAGTGGTGGGAGTAAAAGGCAGAATTCTTAACCATCACATTTGAGCTCAAAGTGTTTTCTGTAAATGAACCAGATGAGAATCAATAAAATGTGCTAAATCTGAAATAATAATTCCTGAAGTAGTAGTTCTGATGACCTTGTCTTTTGTATTGGCACAGCTGTGCAGGAGGTAGATCAGAAAAAACTGATTTACAATCAGGGATTTGCGGGTTTATTTCTTATCCCCCCTCTTCTCCCAGTGTTCTTCTAACCAGAATCACTTCCTTGATGCAAGTTCACCACACAAAGTGTCTCTATATGGGCAACAGGTAGATGAGCGTGGTGGGGCAAGAACGAGCAGCAAAGGGAAGGGGGAAGCTTTTTCACTAGCAGCTCTGGGTGTGCCCACCTAGTCTTCATGTAAGTGTGACACACAGATACGTTTTTGCCACAAACTACTTCTACGCAATATTAAATTTAAACATCTAAATATTTCTGGTTTTGTTTTTTTTGCAGCTAATCTTAAAAAAATTTGCAAGGCCATTGTTGATGCTCCTACTGATGATGAGAGACTGAAGGCCTTTGCACCCATTCAAGAAATGCTGACCTTTGTTCAGTTTGCTAATGATGAATGTGACTATGGAATGGGGTATGAACTGGGCATGGACCTGTTTTGCTATGGATCACACGTGAGTACTACAACAATCATACTTCACAAAATTATGCATTGTTTTATGCATGGGCCAGGAGTTGTTCTGTGTCATAGATCTTTATTCCCAACTCTATTGCGTAATTATGCCTAGGAATCATAAAAGTCTACAGGAATATTCTTAATTTGTGAAGACTGTTAAAAAGTCACATGACACCATTCCTTGTTGAATTTAAAATGGCTTGTATGAAAGCACAGTCCTGCAATCCAGAAGCACTTAAGCAGCATTTAACTGGTGTGATTTGATGTGCGCAAGACAAGGAGTTGTCATTAGACTCCTAAAACGCAGAATATCTGCTCCAGATCCACTGAATAGCTAACCCCAACTACTTTTATGGGTGCAAGCACTCATATTCAACGGGATCAAGGAACAGATTGATGTTGGTAACCCCAGCTGAAAAAAACTGGAACCTAGGTCCATTGCCTAGCTACACTGTATAGCTGCATAAAAGACCTCCCACCAGGTGTCTCTGGTTCTGTGTTAACAGGGGGTATCATAAATAAGCTGACTGACTTACTAGCACTTAATCACATGTAAAGATTCTGCTTAACACTTTTTGTTCTGTACTAGCCACTGCCTCGTTGATGAAAAGGGTTACCTCTGTAATAAATCTGTGGCTAGGAAATAACATATAAAGAAGCCTCAGCATCAATGTAATATGAATGGATGGTCACAGAACGCAAAGTATCTTCTCTTAGTAAAACATTATTGGCTAAGGGGCACTCCAAAGCAACACATAGAAGGATGAAAATCTTGCAATACTAAATGTAGGCCCAGAAAAGTTGTGTAAATGCTAGTTAAAATATCTTGCCACTGAAACAAAGGAGAACTCGCAGCTCTTTCCATACACTGTTAAATTACTGTGTTTCTTAGATTTCCTGCCCTGCTCTTTTAAGTAAGATCCCTGCAGCATCTGAGAATGTGTTTTATTTTCCTCTGACACCCTTATGAGTGTCATGAGCTTATGAGACCCTTCTTTCAGTGACTGTGCTGCTTCAACTGCTCAATTCCTTCCTGCATCTGGGAGGGCAGTGAAGGAAATGGTTAAGTGCAATTGGCTGAGTAGGTGGAGGCAAACCCCCATCTTTCACGCTTTGTGCTTCTCAGCACAGGAGATGAACTGCTGAAAAACTCCTGCAATGACAAATTATGTCTTTACAATACTATGATGTGTCCTGATATCTATCCTATGTAGCAATTTGGAACAGCTGTAACTTTGCAGCTGTTTCTAAAAATAGAGACCTTACTTCATTTTCTAGCTTAGTAAACAGAAAGGGAGAAGGGTGGCTTTGTACATAAGTAGCACCACGGCTTGGTCCGAGTGTTTTTGCCTGTCCAGAGGTACTTGGAGCTGCTTTCTGGTTCTGACAGGAGCCTGCCTGTCCCCTTGCTTACAGAGCCAGAAGAAACACTGACACTATCTGTAGCTCAAGGCATGGAAAAGGACTTCACCCTCTTCCCCGTCATAAGGGGAGGTGCAGTGGGCTTACATGTACAATAACCGTCACAAATGCTAACAGCTATGCTCTGACTTTTATGCATTTGAAGCACTTACATGGTTACTGTAAGTACACTCCACCGCTCAAGGGGGTTATGATGGTGACGGGACGTGGGCCTTCAACCGCAGGCTGGACGTCTGCATCCCTTAACAGTAGTTATCATCTCTTGCGCCGCTGCAAGTAGCGTTTCCATCTCTCGCTGCGGCAGTTTGGGTAGCCCAGCCTGACGCTGCTGTGGCAGTTGCAGGTGTAGCAGGAAGGAGCAGGTGCTCGGTCGGTGCGGGAGCGGTGGAAGGGGTCAGTCAGTCAGTCAGCCGGAAGGAAGGAAGGAAGGAAGAAGGGAGGGGGCAGAGCCCAGCGGGGCGGCCGCCCTCCCTCTCCGAGCAAAGCCACTGACCCCCCAGGGCGCCTCTCGTTTTCCCTCTCGCCCGCAGTACTTCCACAAGACGGTGGGTCAGCTGCTGCCCCTGGCTTACACCCTGCTGAAGAGGAACCTCTTCGCCGAGATCATCGAGTCGCACTTGGCCAGCCGGCGGGAGGAGAAGGTGGACCAGCTCGCCCCCTGAGCCGGCCCCCAGCAGGGCGGGCGCCCTCTTCCCTTTCCGCTTTCCTTTCCTTTCTTTTTTTTGTTTGTTTTGGTTTTTTTTTTTTTTTTTGTACTCCGCGGCGCTCCCCCCGCGGCCAGTAAAGCTTTTCTCAGGACGGCGGTCGGTGCCTCTCGCTGCTGACTGCTCCCCCTCAGCCCTCGGCGGCGGGCGGGAAAGACGGGCGGGCGCGGGGGGCGCGTCAAGGGCCGCCAGTGCGGCAACC
>NW_010972720.1:567811-613353 GCF_000737465.1 Haliaeetus leucocephalus | reverse complement strand
GGCCCCGCCCCCCGCTCGGCCCCGCCCCCTTCGCCTTCCGAGGGTCTGCCGAAGCGCGGGCGGGGCTGCCCGCGCCCGCGGCTTTCCCCCGGGAAAGGCGCGGGGCCCCGTTGTCCGCTCGGGACTCGGCTCCGTTTCTGGGCCTGAGGCCAGACCCGGGCCCGTGAGGGTCACCGTGCCCCTGACCAGAAGGAAGGAGGCAGCGAGGGAGGCTACGGTGTGCCGTCCCGTAAAGAGAAGCGGTGGGCGCTGGGGAAGTGATTCGGACACGGGCATCGGGCCCAGTGCCCGACCGAGGCACAGCTGCCGTGCTCCCTTTCCGTGCTCTCGGCGGTTCTCTCCCACCACGTTATCGCAAAGCGTGCATCTGGCCCAGACTTCCCGATCTGGCCGAATCAACCGGAAATAAACAGGATTAAAATACAGCTAACTGGCATTACAAGATAAATTAGAAATTCTGCGGCAGCTGCTACCTTATTAGTCAGATGAAGTCACCCCCTTTTCACTCATCTGGACTGAAAACAGAATTGATTTTGTACACAAAGCAAGTTGTTTTCAAGTTCATTGGCCCACTAACCTCCTCTATTGTTAGGACACTTCAAGAGTTTATTCTCAGGCAACTGCTTGAAATAACAAACAGCCTAGAAACCAATGGAAAATAACACTTGCTCTTCCTCAACAGGCCTGCTGCTATCGTACAGTGACTTGACTTGTATTGTAGCAGTTTACGTCATTGCTCATGGCAACAGTACTGCTAAGGAAGATCACAGCCCATGAGCAATATGCTCAAATCTGAAAGTTGTCCCTAGTTTTTAGCAAATTGTTACACTTCCAAAGGTCCCTTCCAGCACAAACTAATAAATAATTCATGGTGTAAGTCAGCGTGCTTCAAAAGTGTATCATCTCAAGTTTTTAAATCAAAAAGGTATTTTCAGGCCTCAGAATCACATGCCACATCTACTTTTCTAAATTCAATAACCCTACCCCTTTCAATCAGCATATGAATGTTCCATTTATTCAAACATAAGCACAAGCATAGATAAGACTTTTTCATGGGCCCAGAACTTTGTGTGTATAAAACAGGTAGTTTCTTGAAAACTCCATCTCATTCCCCCTTACTTTTTAGGTTCCAAGCAGAAGAGCCCTTCATATTAATGCCCTGTAAAGCATACAAGTAACAAAAAAGTATGCACGTTTTGCATTGTTATTTAAATATGAACTTAAATCTGCAAAAATGGGGACCTTAGTATGGGTTTTCCAGTCTTGCCTATTAACCTCTCACAGAGAAGGAAAACTGTTACACCAACTGAAAAAATACCAAAGTATTGTACATGATTCAATTGGGGACAGACTTTTTAGCAGGGCCTGCTGCAACAGGACAAGGGGTAATGGTTTTAAACTAAAAAAGTGTGGATTTAGAGTAGATATAAGGAAGAAGTTTTTTACAATGAGGGTGGTGAGGCACTGGAACATGTTGCCCAGAGAGGCTGTGCATGCCCCATCCCTGGAAGTGTTCAAGGCCAGGCTGGATGGGGCTTTGAGCAGCCTGGTCTAGTGGAAGGTGTCCCTGCCCATGGCAGGGGCGTTAGAACTAGATGACCTTTACAGGTCCCTTCCAACCCAAACCATTCTATGAATATAGATCATCAACAGATATCTAACTTACCTTTTCTTTCTTTTTTTTTTTTAAACCAGAGGTACTAAAAATGTACCATATAGAAACTACATAATCCTGGCTTTTAGACAGTAAAAGCATCACACACTTTTATAAACCAGGAAGCCAACTATTCTATAATTAAAACAATTTTTTTAAATGTCTATTTTGGAAAAAAAATACCTAATACTGATCTGTTTGATTTAGTTGATTTGGCTACTGATTTGTAGCCAAATACTAGGCAATACAAAGAATGCATCTCCTCCTAAAATCATTCTTTTCTTTGTTATCTGCTTGCTAGTTTTGTATGTAAAACTCCTAGCTGTTAATCTTCTCTCAGGGAAAATAAATACAAAAATCAACACAAATATTTTTTGTGAAACAATGAGAAAACATGACAAAACAATAACTGGTCATACAGAAGTTTTTAATGTTTGATTAAATCATCACAGTATTCAGAATTTGTACTGTAATGATATGCAGCTCTACCACACTATTATAAATAAAAACATTAAGATCAATATTAAATACAGCTCTAGGCAACATCACAGATTAACAAAGAATGCATTCTTCATGAACCAGTAACTGAATGGTTTTAAAAAAGAAAAAATGCTGACACTTTCCCCCTCCAATCTACCACATTTTTTTTTTTCAAATTAGTAACTTTTTTCAAATTAGTAAGGCGCTGCAAGTTTTACATTAGAAAATCTTTGTTGCACAGCACAGGCACACATTCTTCATTATCAGAACCTCTAGCATATGTTTACCAGAAGACATTTTAAATGTCAACAGGGAAAGCTTAGCAGGTAAGAAGAGTAAACAGAGATGCACAATTTATATGCAGCGCTCAGGATCCATACTGAAATTATAAAACACAGCAGGGGTGTGAACTGTATTTTAATTCAGACCGTACAGTCTGTAGAATTAGGTGCAAGTTAACACAGTACACACAGCAGTGTTTTATGAGAACATCAGACATGGCAGAGGTTTCCAACTGATTTAAAGCAATTTTTATACACGTACGTTTATATTCTTCCACTGTAGGAAAAAAAAAGACAACAGAAATCAGCATCACAGACAACCTCCAGAGTTGCCTTCTGTAAATGGGCCAAATCTTGCTCTTTACAGAAGAAACTTCACAAAGTTTCTTCAGGCTTACACAATGTAACAGAACAAATTTTGAACCACTAGCACTGACTTCATGTGGAAGAATGCAGCTAGTTGCTGCAACGCTCCCATTTCACCATGGCCTGTTTCCCTGTTTCAGTACCAAACCCGTTTTTAATACAGGGACTGATCACCATGAGCCTGCTGGCAAATTTCGCTTTCTACTGGTTCCAGTTGCTGCAAGAGATGTGATGATAAGATGGCAGTTTTATACTCAGAAAAATCAGTAACAATTCAGCAGCGCGCTTAAGCACAGGCATTATTTTGGAGCTTGCCAAAAGTACCAGAATTTCGTTTCAGTATGTTACTGTACTTAAGATAAAAATCATACTGAGTGCTTTGCAAATAAAGACGTTTGAGGTAACTGTGATGAATGCCTTAGAGACAGCTAGGATTATTATTTTAGACTTTTACCATTTATATTTTTGCAGTCTTGTGGGCAAAACTGTTAAAGAAGGAAATTTCATCTAACCCTGTATTATAAAGCATGATTTTTGTCAGCCACATTTCTTAAATTTTTTCCTCCCTACTTTAGGCTTAAAGCATATTGCCTTTTTTCCTCTGCATGTGTTTGTGGTGGTTTGGTAAAATGAATATGAAACAAATTAATCTTGTGATTTGCGAGAAAAAAGTAAGTAAGTTAGGCATCTGTCAGTTCACCTGCTAGCGTGTGTGTTGCTGCTGAATTTTAAAGTCCTGCCAAAGTTTCAAGTACTGGATTCGATTCTGCCCTGCTGCTCACCTTCTGTGGCTACATACCATTTACACCTCTATATACTTGGAAAAAAAAAAAAGAAGTCAAAAGCAATCTAATAATCATAGTTGCTTTCTTCCTATTATTTTTACAACCCTGCAGTTTTTTAAAATAAAATTTTAATACTACTGTTCCAGTTATCTGCTAGTAAAGGAAAAAGGAAATCTCAAGGTAACGGCAGTGAAAGTTACAGTTGAAAATGATCTTATATGCATGTTGGATCATAAAGAAACAATTTCGTTTAAACCCTTCATCTAGTTGTAAACATTTGCTAATCCTCCATTACTTGCAGAGGATTACAAATTATTCTATAAAATCACATTAAAAAGGTAATTAGTTATGTGAGATATTAACTGATTCATATTTAATAGATTTTTTTTAATCCATACAAATATAAATAAAGAATGGTAAAACTTCAAGAAAAATAATATACATTTAGTGCAAGTTATGAGTTACAATTCTTCCTACCATGTCAGCAGTGGAACATCTTTTGTGGAGAAGAAACAAAAATGACCGTTCTCAAATTTTACAGGGGGGGAAAAAGATCTCCAGTGTTGTAGCATGCAATTTTTACCAGATACACGTATACAGAATTGTTCCAGCTCTTAACTAGTAGAACAGCAGTATTTTTCCTTATACTGCACAACATTGGTATATATCATAGTGTTTTCAATAATACAAAAATTGCATAAGACCAGGTCACATTATTGATATTTTCTGCAGCAAAACCAGTATCTTTCTTTGATACGCTAGTTTCATCTGGTTTTAGTTTTTCTCATATCACGACAGCACATGGGTTGAAAGAAGTCTCGCATGGTTCTTGCAAGGTATTACCTGTTCAATCTGTTTTTGTTGCAGTGGATCTGTACTGCCCCGAGCATTTCACGATGTACAAACTGACACGTTTAATGGCACAAGAAAAACCTCCCTTCTTGTGATCGAACCTCAGTAACTCACAGTACATCTCAATATGAGAAACAACTGCTTCGAAAGGGCACACCAATTTTAAAGAGGCTTTGTTACGGCTCAGGAGAGAGAGAAATAAAGCTCCTCTGGAATGTAGAAAGGTGACGTGTAATAATCAATACGTTTCATGAGTTAACACAACAGTTTTCAATGGTAAACAGGGCAAGACCTTTCAGTCTCCGTAAGATGGCTCAATTCAGAATGATCCCTCCAGAAACAGGGACTAATAACACATCTCTTCAATGCTGAAGTACCAGGCTGGGGCTGGAGAATTGCACCACCTCGCACGGCTCGCCCACTGCACTATCATGGCAGACCTGACGTCTCGGGACGCATCCAGTGCAGGGCAGCAGCTCTCCCTTCCCACGCTCCCATCAGCCTTCCTCCTCGCCACATACTCCCCCAGACCAACTCCTGATTTCCAGCAGCACTGTTACGCAAAAACCCAGCTCTCGTCTCTGATTTTAGAAGTATCCCCCAGACTAAAGTGTTGTGCTATTCAACAAATGAACCTCCTCTTCCGTTTCCTCTCTCTCCTCAGCTATGGGTTTCAGTTGAACATTATTGAGGCGGGGTCTTGGTTTGCCGTCTGGGCCATATGACGGAGGATATCTTTTTTTGTTATAATGCCAAGGAGGCGCCTGAAAAGGATAAATGGAAGATCGATATTAATCCAAGCAGGAAAATAATAATGCAGAACAAATCTGTAGCCAAGTCCTTTTTGTTGACAGGAATAGAGCAAAAGTAAACAGCCTGATTTTCTTATTTAAACAAAAACATTTTATTAATCAAAATATTGAGGAACCACCAGTTTGTTAAAAGACAGCAAAGCTGAGACACCATATCAGATGGTCTCTGACAGCTGTAGTCCATTTTAATGAAATACAAGTAATACAAGTAGAGCCCATGACAATTTTTATTTAACTTTTTGTTTCTACAAAAATGAAATTTTGATTAGCGTATGCCAACAAAAAAGTAACAGAGGGACAAAGAAAAAAAGAGGTATGAAAAAGAAGTGATATTAATCCCATTTCATAAGGGAGGCATGTTCCAACCTAGCCATCAGAAGTGACGTACCGCTTGATGGCCCAAAATGCTAATAGCAAATCAAACGCCCCTTCCCTCCATTTTTAAATCATAAGGATCCTTCCAGTCTGACGCACTGGCTCAGGCTGAATGTATTCATAGGAGCACACTGTATTGGCCACGAAACTTTTGTAAAATAAACAATAGTTAACTAGTTTTTGGAGATCACAGCTTTAGAAAATAAATTGTGAATAATGAAAGAAAATTTTCATTTTCCAATTTAGATACTGTGCTCTTATGACAGGGTCTTCATGGCTTTTAAAATTATAACTCTGTGAAGCATCAGAAAGGGTGAGACTGTCCAAAAGGATAATATCACTGGAGAAGCAAAGAGCAGAATGAATGAGCTGCTGCCCTTGTTATTCTGGTTAGTACATTTTGTTTTGTCTTATTAAAGGACGCATGAAATACTTGTGAAATATTAGCATAAAATGAGAACATAATTAGCATGTTTTGCATATAAGCAGCTAAACTTGGTGGGTATGTTTAGTAGAGATGTAACTAGCAACCCATGTCCAAATTAAGACAAAGTCTACCATCTATCTAAGGTTAGTTCACAACATCATGGTTAAAACATCATCTAGATTCTGAAGTCGACAGTTAACATAGTAGCATGCCACTTAGTGGCTTAAGATATCACTGAACATTTTATAAAGGAGTACATTAATTGCTGTCAGTAACAGCAGCAGAATCACAGGACTTTACATAAAATCACAGGACTTTACTAAAAATAAGAATACTTTAAAAAAATCTTGTTGATAGAGGGGGATTACAGGGAAGATCTAATGCTGTGATACATTAAAAACATGCTTGGCTTTGCTTCTCAAAAGACATTGATACTTACTTTGCTATTTAACAGCTATTTAAAGCTGTGAAGATCAGAAAAAGGAATTGGCATATACAAAAATCTTAATTTGCATTAGGCAGGGAAAAAGTATTCCTAGCTGCATGCTTTCCCACCTGGGGAAATCAGCAGTTCAACTAGATGGATCTATGTGATCTCAAGAACAAAAGTATCAGAAAGTCTACTGTTTACTTTCCTTTAATGTTGTGACTAACAGTACGTCCATATTAACAGCTTCATTTCTACAAAAGGGTTTTGCACATTTTTTTTAATGTTTTAATACAAATTTTTAGCATAAGATGATTTCATTGTTCAGCCGATGTCATAAAAGCCCTGAACAGTTCACAAGTTTCATGCTTCCTGACTTCTAATGTGTCTAATTATGAGATCTGATATATCTAATCACCAAGGGTTCGACGTGCTGCTTTAGTTGCTCGAGATGCTCTAATATGTTCTTCTTTGTGATGATCCCCAAGACAATCCTGAAACAGATCATGTTATGCTAATAACTGTGTGTGAAATCAAATAAAAGTTCTAATCATAATGAAAAAGGATTAGAGCAAAACTAAAAAAAAAAAAAAAAGAAAAAAAAAGAAAAAAAAAGAATGGTTGCAGGAAAGCTAATGAGATAATTAAATGAAAAATGATTTGAAAGTCAGTACCCTTTCCCAGACATTGCCTTTTTCCTTTTGCTCCCAAAATGCTGAACACAGCTGGGTCTTCAACCACCCCAGAGCAGTACGTTTCTCATATCAAATACACGTCAGGGAAGCATACTTCATATCTTCTCCCCAAATTCACACCTCTTCAGGTTTTAGAGGCACTGAAACTAAAATCTACTTTATTTCCTTTGTTTAACAATTATTTCTCCTCACACATACAGATAATTATTTGCATTTTAACAAGGCACAATAGATGAACAAAGTAATAACTGTAAAGTCATAACAATTGAGGTTTGAAGCTGCACTACAGAGCGGGGTTATCTGGTCTCCCTAGAAAGAGACAAATTCAGACAAATTTCTCATTCATAACAGTATAAATAAAGAGCAACTCCCTGGAGTGTATATTCTGGTACAAATTAGGAAGGGTGAGGCTCGGTCTTTATATATCTCTTTGTTTGTCACAAGCACCAATTTCTGCACAGTTCCTATTCCAATCTGGATCGGAACCAGTAAGTTGATGTGTGTCTTTATATGGATACATTCAATTTACAGAAAATTGGCCAAAATATAGATCAGTCCTTGATGTCCAACATGGCTATATGCCATGGCTAAATACCACTAGTACTAGTATTTACTATACGATCTTCTTGTAATGGACAGTGTGCTCATGGAATATCACAAGTTTGTAAATTGAAATATGACAACAAATATGAATATCTGAAAACAGCTAATTATTAAAGCCATCCATACTTGCTGCTACTTTACCATAAAATAGTTTAAAATTTATAGGACAGCGTGACACAGCTTTGCATGATTAAGAGTCATTGCATCATTAAGAGTCAATTTTAACATCAATGTCAAAGTTTGAGCACTCAACCACAGCAGAAACTAAGAAAAAAAAAAACATCACAGCAAATATTCTTCATTGAATTTTTATCAACTCGAATTTCCCTCCCCAAAACAAGAATAAAAGCATGTCTGCACTGACTTCTAAGTGTCAGATCATTATGTCCTTTCCCCATCATAGAAAGGTTCTTAAAATCATTTATGCTTCTGAAAACATCTACTCGCTGTTCAATACAGGGATGCATTGAAGAAAAAAAAACAACAGGAAAGCATTTTAAATAAATTTGTTTTAAAATACATCTGAAAAAATACAACTTGGAAACCAATGCGATATAGAAATATTTGCCACTTTTAGCAGCAGTCCTTTTGCCCACAGCGAAACAAAGAAAGCCCCACCTATATTCCAGGTTTCTTGGGTTTTGTCCCATGTACCTTGATCCTAAATAAGGTGCATTAGCAGACAATGTTTCATTCCCCAGATGCCTTAAAAGACATGCCAAAGAGAAAGCAAGATACTATGGTAGGAGCTGCGATGCTGTGTGTCAAGTGTTTAATGCAAGAGGTACAGGAAAGCAGAATGTTAAAGGAACAGCTACACAGAAAAAGATCATGTAAAAAAAAGTAGTTTAGATAAGAAGCAATTATAATGAACATTTATGTTTCCATGCCTAGGTCTGATTTATTTAGTGGGTAATCACATGACAACTCCCTATAGTCTCATTTACAAACAGTCTAAATCTTAAAATTACTTTCTTGAAATATTTTGAAGTGTAGAAACAAAAGTTGCGGATTGAAGTTCCAGAACTAGTAGCAGTTATTTAGTTGTTAGTACTCCAAAAACAAGAGCTTGGTGATAATCGCCATCACTGAACACCAGAAAAGGAGATACTGACTGGATCACTGTCTCCCTCACTTTTATGAACCCAGGTATTTCTAGATGTTCAACAGCTGATACATTGCATGTTGCCAGAACATATATGAACGAGGATATACAGGCCTTGGACTGTGTACCACACAAGACTAAGTTTCTGTGACACAAGTTGCATCTCCTCCACATGCAAGTCGCGCACAGAAAACTTGCTGAATGAGAGCTAACTTTTAACAGAACATCTTAAAATGACTGTCATCACCTGCCTGCTTACTTGGAATACAAGGGAGGAGTAAGAATTTAAGAGAGGTGCCACAGCACAGCACCTTCTTAATGAACCGTTAGGGTCCTCAGTTGCAGTACCAAACTTACGGGTTCGAATACCATGATCCTGGAATATATCCTGGTTCAAATACCCTAATCCTGGAAATGAAAATCACTGTATCTAACAAAATGAACAGCATTGCTGCCACTCGACTCACCCGTTGTGTGTTACAAGGCACTGCCTCAGACCCAGCTTCCGGAAAATATCCACCACTATTTCCATTGGGGTGTGGTCTGTCACGGTGAAAGGGCTCATATCAAGTATGCTTCTAAGCTTCAAAGGTCGAGGGCTTTCTGCTGGAAGCGATGGTGTATGCTGGGCAAAACAGACCCTGGAACTGCCAACAATCCCTTCCTGCTTCTTTCTAGCACTTTCTTTAAGAAAAAGAGGGGAGGGGGGGAAACAGCAGAGGAGGAAGAATTTACATTCTTGGAGTAAGATAATTTAGTGCAAACAGACAGATCAATCAACACTACCAGACTCTGATGTTATTCTCTAGATGCTGATATTCTGATATATGCTATTTTGATGTGTTTCCATAGCCACTGCTTTATGCCTAAGAAGTGTTTGTGCAGAAATCACAAAAACCATCTACCATACAGCTTTAGCCATTCTTCGGCTACTACTTTTCTCACTCTAGTAAATAACTTTTGTTAACTATAAAGAGGTGGAAAGACTTAAAAAAATAACATAGGCGGCTGCTGAAGAAACTGTCAAGGGGAAAGCCAGTCTCAGTTGACAGGCCCCCTGTCATGATACCAATGGCTGTAATTATTGTTGGTTTGAAACCAAAGAACTCATTTCTGATCACTCTGAAAAAGTTGTTTTCTTGTTTATAATTAATTTATTTAGCTTTTTTGAACTGGATCCTCTTCCTTTTCAGGTCTTCATCACCTTGCTGACAACAGGAGCCCCCCCCATACCCTGAACTATTTCACACAATGACTCTCATAAACCAGCCAAAATCTAAGACAAAGCAACTTGCACTGTGCAATCTCAGCAGCTGAAATGAGTCTTTACTGTGAAAGTGTATTATTAGAAGAATGCTCTGCTATTGCCCCATTTACTCTTAAGTAAGTGTAAACTTAAACCCGTATGATGTCTATAATAATTTCCAAGTTTTGGATATTCCTATACGTCCTATATAGTGTATTACCATAGTATACACAGTACTAAGACCACAGGCAAAAAGTTTTACTGAAGTAAACAGTGTTGTGTTCACAAAACATTTTTTTTAAGAAGTTTCAGGAGACTTTTGTGTCTCTTTATTCAGTGTCTTTTACTAAGACATACTTGTCAATGTAGCATCTTAGGAATTACGAAAAAAAAAAAAGAGTAGTTTAAGATGCAACTTCCATCACTGATTTCATGCACCAAATGTTACAGTTTTGTAACATTTTCTTACATAACAATGATTTTTTTCCTTCTGTTAGGATAGTATCCTCAAAATCCACAGAATTTTTCCTGCCAGTGCACACAGCATTGTCACAGGTATCACACAAGTTCTAATACTCACCCAGAGAAAGAGGGCCCAAACAGGGCTTGTGAGCTCATGTGCCCAGGGCCAAATTTCCCATTACACAAATTGAAAAACAGAAACCTAAAATAATTAACATTTTGCTTATCTCTCCATAATACAATCTTAGTTGTTATAACAACACTAAATAACATACTGTCAGAGACAAGTACGATATACATTTAAATTAAAAAATTACTTGGACAGTAATTCTCAAAAAATCCTGCTGTTTTAAAATGAGAATTACTCAATTTTGAAGAAGTAAGTTAGTGTAGCATCACCTGAGGAAAAGAGATACTAGGAAAAGCTTCAAAACAAACAAAAATACCAGAGTAGATGATGTTTTGGCCTACTTCAGTATGACAACTTTTGTTTTTCTGACAAAAAGATTATCATTTTCTCTATTTCAGAGCCTGCTACTGAAGATAATCATATACTTCAATAAAGGAACAGACAGTCTGTGTGAGGTATCTGAACCTGAAATAAGTCTAGAAACACACATTATTTAAGCTATAAATTAACTCAAATTGGCATATATTATCATGCAATACTGGAAGATCATTACCTATTGCAATAGTTAAATCTCTTCTTAGAGCAAAACCCACTAGTCTCTGTGATTCTTTTGACATAATAACAGGAAAACCATTATAGCTGGTTTCGTTGATCAAGTTTTCTATGTCTTCGACTGTCATATTATCCTGCGTCAGAACTGCTAAAGGTGGATCGCTTCTTCGAGGTCTCATAACGTCAGCAGCCAGTGTGGTGTGAGTAAATTCTTCCTTTGCATCCAAGAAAGGATATCCATTCAGTCGGATGTGTGCCTCATAGATGCCTTCCCTACCAAAGGCATCTCCTACCCACTTACTGGTCATGACTGCAGCCATTAGGGGCACAATATATTCCAGCCCTCCTGTTAGCTCAAAGACAATAACTACCAGGGACACAGTCATCCTTGTCACACCACCTGCAAGAAAAATGGTAGCCAGTAACATTCTAGTATCAGATAATAATGAATTTAGAATTCCCTGCCTTCCTGTTGAGAACTACAAACATAACTTTGCCATTAAAGGTCATCTGACAAACATCATTCTGTCTAATACAAACAGGAGCAGACAGGAAAAATTAACACAAAACTTTTAGAAGTAAAAAAAAAAAAAAAAGCTTTAGGGAAAATTCCTAGAAAGTTAGAAAATAAAAGGATTTGAAAAATATGTGCTGTTATTTCTTGTAAACTAAGAATAAAACTATGTATTTCTCCATACCACATCTAGATTAAAAATACTGTGAAATGCAAGGAAATTCATTAAGATAAGAATTTGGAAAAAGAACAGAACGAATGCAGGGAAGTCACAGGTAGCAGTTCAACAGCTATGTTGTCCAAAGGATTAGGAATTTAATGCTGTTGCCAAATCATAAAAGCTAAAGAGAATTCTGAGCTGATGAAAAGAAATCTTTCTCTTAGACAATGGGAAAAGACAGGGATTGTATTTCTCTTTTGTTAGTATTCAAGATGTTTTTCCTGCCAAGGTTTCTGATGCCATTATCTTCATTGAATAGAATATGGTCTTTCTTTCAATACATTCAGAAGTGATTCAAGTTTAACTATTAAAAACCAAAACAACCTCTCCAAAAACTAAATTTGTACCACTAGTTTATTTGATCACTCAAATGCACTCTTCCTTAAGGAAAAGGTCTACTTTTTGCAGAATCTGTACTAATAGCTTTTAAGTTTAATTTCTAAGGCAACAAAGTTATAAGCTAGGACGAGACAAGGCCTTCAAAAAACCTCTCCTAGTTTAGGTGCCCAACTTAAGTCTCTTTCCATGGAGCTGATTTTCAACAGTTTGTAAATCAGACTTGTTCAAAATACCTCAAGCTGGACCCCTCAAATCATTAAACACTTCTGAAAGTTTTGTTTGGACTATGGATTTCAAGAACATTTTTTGCAATTCATGTAGATGTGGCAGCTGATCACGTCACCTCCTTGTAGTAATTTCAACAGTACTTCACTCTGCAGACCCTCTACTTCATAAATTTCAAGGAACTGATTTTTCTGACTGATGCAGTAATGACACCTCTTGATACCAAAAAGAGAAAGCAAACACTACTATTTAAATTCTTCTATTTCTCATCAGTTTGAATTTCACGTTAGTCCTCAGATCACAAGGATCTGATGGTCTCTTATAGAGATGTGAATGTATTATTCTGCAGAGAGAGAAGTCCACATAAAAAGGTGTTCCAAAATGCATACATTTATATTTCCTTTCATTTTTTAATCATTATTTTGGCAACATACAAGAAATCAGATAATTGTTTACTTTGTTATATTTTATTTACCTAAGCACGCAGCAGCACCAACCATGGCATAAAGACCAGGTGTAATACAGTCAGCTCCAACTTCACACCACTCCTTGAAAATGAACCAGTCATGATGGTAGTAAGCCAGCTGCTCCACTGCAATTCCTACAATCCTTCCTGCTATTGCTCCAATTGCCATACTAGGTATGAACAACCCAGATGGAACCTGTGACAAAAACGTAAGAACTACTGTCATGCTGATGGGAACATACCTGATGCATTGTTTTGTAAGTAAACTTTTTTTTTTTTCCCAAAAGAGATGCAGATACTCAAATTGTCAGGTTAAAACCATGTAAATTGACCTTGCAAGGTTAGTAAAACTTAACACAATGCTATTGATACCTCTGATCAACCCGGCTGGCTGAATCCATTTTATGAGCACATTTGTTTATATTTTACTGTATTTAAAAGCAAATCTACCAATACAGGACCACAAACCAGACTCTCAGTGGCAACAGCACAATTCTTACCATATGTGTGTCCAATCTAAGCTGTGTTACTAGTACTGAAAAGTCTTCCTTACAACTTCCCATCTCCCTTATTACTTCATGCTTCTCTGAGTCAACATTCACTTACTAAACAAACTTTGCACATACGACTGCCTTCCTAAACTGCTTCTTAAAACTGCTGTAACTTAGAAGGCCAACTAAACAGGTGATTTTTAAAAGAGGCTTTGCTTACTATATTGCAGTTTCCCATACAAAGGAGTGTATATAGAATGCTAAATACACCGAGAGAGAAAAAGGCAGGACAACTCCCAGTGCAAAAAGTAGATAACGTTACTGTAAAAAAAAAAGTTCCTACTGTAATTTTAATTATTTAAACTGTTTTTCTGTTACTAACTAAAAACTGAAAAGGCCACACAGCCTTGTTATACCAATGTGGCTTAGTAAAATATTATTGCAAATCTTGCTTTTATCAGCAGCTTCATAAGGAGTGAGGGTTCATCTGAGAACCTGTTGTTGTGTAACTTTTCTCCTCCTTAGGAAGCTAATCTTCTTTCCAAAAAACATACTGGTGTCTACATATCTCATTAAACTGGAAATGCCCACTGCTTCTCCTCATAGCAGTTGTTAGTATCAAAATATTTTCTACTGTGACTGAGGTACAGATCTGACTACAAATAAGTAGTAGAATTTTTACTTTTTGTCTAAATGCACCTAAACCCATCTTGTCAAAATAACTTCATTAAAAAAAATTGCACTCCTGGTGTAACAGGACACATAATTTAATTTTTTTCCACTGTACAGCTGTGAAATTTAAGTATTATGCAATTCCAAACTATAGATCTTGCCACGGAATCCAATAGCAGGTGCAGAATTGTATTTCAGAATCTACTCACATTACTGGTGTTATTATTGTTATTATATTGCCAATATTTACGGTTGCAAAGATGATTTCTAACAGACAAACCAAGGACAAACAAACATAGCAAAGCTAGTGTTTGAAAGGCAGCAGCAAAGGTTTTGGGGAAAAAGTTTAATTATCCTTCAGTCCCGTCCTGAATTACCTAATATTTCAGTGCTGACAGAGGCAACTATTCAATGCTATCATTTTAGTGTAATATCCAAATTGTGCATTTATACCACTATTGTGATTTCCCACAATTAATCATGTATCTAAACCCCTTTCTAACTGTTAAAATCCAATTTTTTTCCTGAGTGAAATTCTTTCTTGGTGAACACCCGGAAAAAATAACATTTCAGATATAAAAGTAATTATATAAATCTTTGAAATTGCCTCAGACTCTAGTCTGCTACAGCAGTATGCCACAGAAATTCAGTCACCACATGGAAATGACATCCAAATTGTTTCTGGTACTTGGTTAACATAACTTTTTTATGCATCTAGCTCCTTCTCTTCTTTCCATCACACGTGGATAACAGTTACAAGTCTAACAGTAATTATGATTTTACAGCTGCATTCATTTGCATAAACCTCTGAATCACAAGTCACAAAGTAGAGAGGAACCTTCACTGAGAAGTAGCAAGGAAAAAAAGTTACGTTCTACCTTGTCTCAGCTTTCTTCTCCAGTGCATGCCAACCTAACTCAAGTTATACTACAGAGGAAAAGATTTGTTCTGTGGCACATGCATCATCTTTGAGACAAGCAAGGAATCAGGATATGTGTGCGACTTTCCACTTCTTTGGTAGTGCATACCAGCTAGGTTCTGAGGCAAAGCTGTAATCCCACCCCAATTGTTGATCGTCAGCATTTAGACACGTCCCAGTTTTGGCTGGGATAGAGTTAATTTTCTTTCTGGTAGCTGGTATAGTGTTATGTCTTGGATTCAGGATGAGAATAATATTGATAACACACTGATGTTTTCAGCTGTTGCTAAGTAGTGTTTAGACTAAGCCAAGGATTTTTCACCTTCTCGTGCCCAGCCGGCAAGAAGGCTGGAGGGGCACAAGAAGTTGGCACAGGACACAGCCAGGGCAGCTGACCCAAACTGGACAAAGGGGTATTCCATACCATGTGACGTCATGCCCAGTATATAAACTAGGAGGAGTTGGCCAGGGACGGTGGATCACTGCTTGGGAACTAACTGGGCATCAGTCAGCAGGTGGTGAGCAACTGCATTATGCATCACTTGTTTTGTATATTCCAATCCTTTTGTTATTATTGTCATTTAATTATTGTTAGCATTATCATTATTAGTTTCTTCCTTTCTGTCCTATTAAACTGTCTTTATGTCAACCCAGGTTTTTCACTTTTTTTTCCCCCAATTCTCTCCCCCATCCCACTGGGTGGGGGGGAGTGAGCGAGCGGCTGTGTGGTGCTTGGTTGCTGGGTGGGGTTAAACCACGACGACACAGTAATGAGTCTACTAATAAGAAGCAGTACAGTATACATACAAAAGCCTGAAAGGAAAAAAAAAAAAAAACCAAGACAAAAAACCCAAACCACTGCCATATCAGCTTCTTGGTGATCCCTGTTCACGGCAGTAAGAGCAGCAAGAATCACCATGCTCCACAGGCGGCAGCTAAGTTGCTTTGCTTACCTCACAGGAAGACAGTTCCTGTGGGGGAGACATCTGTTTGCATATGGCTACAGCTCCAGGAACAGACCTGGAGAGCCCAGAGGATCCCTAATAATGATTTAAATGACAAAATTGGCTTTTTTTGTTTTTCCTTGGAATTTTGAATTTTCTTCTCCTTTCATAGAAATAAAGCTTAAAATCCAAGAAATATAACATTAAAGTGATGCCCCCTTCTGCAGATACTGGCTGACATTCTAAGCAGCCATATGCTTTAAAGCTTCAGAGAAATGTATGTAGCACAGTCCCATCATTGACAGCAGCATGACTCTTTGCCTATTGGCAAAGTAATAAATATATTCTTACAACTTCACAAAAATATTTCCACCAAATTGCAGATGCTGAAGTTCTGAGAAAATGAACCAAAACCAAATGAAGTGTAAGCTCTACCATTCTGTAATCTAGTGAATTCTAATACACAAAATGTGATCCTGTGGTGACAACCCCATGAGAAGGAGCCAGATGCACACAAACACATGAATGGTAAAAAAAATGTTAGAATGCTTAGAAGTGCAGAGCCCCAGATATAAGTAAAATACAGCATGTGATTACAAACCAATACAACAGATTGGAGTGGTCACATTAAAGAATAATGTCTGAAATTTTGACCTGTGGAAGACTAGCAATTAAAATACACACAATGGATTTCTCTTACCCATCAACCAACATATGGGAAACAACCTCAAGTAACAGACTGCAACATCTTCTAAGATATCAACACATGAGAAACAACATAATATTGTTCTATCAGTCGCAGAATGACAGAATGGTTGGGGTTGGATGTGACCGCTCCAGATTGTCTACCTCTGCTCAAGCAGGGTCTACTACAGCAGGCTGCCCAGGATTGCATCCAGTCAGGTTTTGGCTATTTCAAAGGTGGAAACTCCACAAGTTCTCTGGATAACCTATTCCAGTGTTCAACCACTCTCACAGTAAAGAAGTTGTTTTCTTATGCATGCAGTTACACAGAACAGCAATGTAGACTTAAAAGTTAATGCCAGTTTAAACACAAATCCTGCTTAGTGAACATTCTACAATACGTTTGTGTTAAGACATGTTTGCTAATGATGTAGTTGCAAAAAACTACAAAGGGAGCCTGACGAGACAGAAAATGATGAAGGCATGACAGTTATACGTCATTCAGAGAACAGCCAGAGCTTGGAGAGAAGCTGAAGAGAGCTCTGAAACAGATTTATGAAATGACCGGGAAAAACAAAAATTATGCTGCTTCGTAATGGAGAAGAAATTCCCATCACAGTCACATAAGCAAAGCCGCTTTCTAGTCATGACATGGAATACTGGAAATTTCAGGAAAGAAATCATCGTTGGCTCCCTTTGACAGTCTGCAGTAATTACATTTATGTGATAAATGAGGAGAGGAGATTTAAAAAAACCCTACAAGTTGTTCAAGAGGTACAGTCTTTTATTCTTCCATGTAACAGAACTAAGGAACCTGAGTGGTTATGTTTGAACTCAGCTGAACTCAGCTCTTGGAAATTTTAGAATCATCCTTATTGCTGAATCAGGCCCATACAAACAGCCATCCACCCACACAGTTACTGTTCCCCATTAAATTTAGCACATGTTTCTGTTCAGCTGAACAAAGGGCTAGTTTGAATTTCATTAAATTTAATATTGTTTTCTACAAGACTTGCTTATTAATCAACAGTAAAAAGACTTTTTTTAGCTGCTGGCTTTGAGAGATGGAAAATGAGAAAGGCAATAATTAAAGTAATCACAGCAGACGATACAGCCACTGCATTCACACTTACCTTGATACCAAAGGTGAAGACGGTCATGATTATTTTAAATATGAGTGCTAAACACAACTGCCATATAGCTGAATAGACTCCAGTGCCTGCTGGACGGTCAGGAATATCATCTACTATTTTGCTCGCATTCATATCATTTCTGTAGTCACAGAGGGAAGAGGATTCTAATGGCCCACAGTCTGTGAAGAGCTCCTTAATAAGCTCACTGGTGTTTAGCCTTGTATATGGATTAGGAAATGCAATGACAGCTGTTATTGCTGCAACAATAATAACCTCCAGGACAGGATACTTCCCAAATTTTGTAGATTTGCGTCGACGACACCATGCAATGTTTGCTCGGATGAAAAATGCTCCCCAGAGCCCACCAAATACTCCCAGAAGAATAAAAGGAAGCAGTTCAAAAAGGTACCAAGGAGTGTGATACTCCACATAAAAAAGAACTAGGCGGCTATTACCAAAAGGATTGATGGATCTTAAAACAAATGCAGCTACTAAAGCAGCAAAAAAAGATCTCCATAAAGTTTTCAGTGGGAAATAGTAACTGACCTGCAAAAGGCAATACATAGGAATTATTAGTGATTCAATTAAAAATACTGGAAAGACTGGTTGATGCACATGTTACAGTACTGCTGCTCACATGGTATATGCTAAAAAAAAACCCCAAACCTAGTCTTATTATCAGTATTATTCCTATCACTTGGAGCACTGGCACTCCAGAACATACTACATCATTTTTAAAAAGCTCTATAACAATTCATACTTATATCAGTTTTAAAGTCAATACTAAAGCAGTATTTAAACCACTGCTGTTTTAAGACTGTTAGGAAATAATGCATAGTATTTTATGTTTAAAAGCTTCTCTGTTTATAATTATCTCTTTCTAGCATTCATAAGAACCAGACTGCATACTAGTTGCTCTCTCAAATTTCCTGCTAATACTGTTTCGTCTCCATTCAATCTACATTGAAAGGTTTCTGGCAGATGTGTTATTTTTATGAAGTATGACTAAAACATTAAAAAAAAAATCCTCAGAACAGAACATGCAGTTTCATACTTAAGCCCCACATAGCTTGATTTGAATTTCAAGAGTTTTCTTCTGAGCTTTTTTGGATTTTTTTTTTTTTTTTTTGCAACAAAGGAATTCCTCAAAATCCCCTAATGATATAGCAAAATTACACATAAAAGAATATTTTGCTTCCTTTTTTCAATTCAGAGATTTTTAGATTTTCAGTTTTCTTTAAAAATGCTAATGATCTAAATAACTTTTTTAGGTATTCTGAAAACAACTAATGAAAACTAATACAAAACAGTCTGGTTGCCTTGGAGATCAGTCATAGCATATTTGCCTTTTTAATAATTAACATATTTAATTGTGTTTAGTGTCTGAAACTTTAAGAAAACTAATGTTTAAAAACTTGCTTCACAAAACTGTCCAATAGGTTTCTAAAGCCTCTTTCAAAATAAAAAAAAAAAAAAGCCCAATTTTTCATTTTTTTTTTAGAATACAACCCTAGGCTGAAAAACTGCTGTATCTCTATTTGTATGTAAACTGCAATTATTCACTGACTCAGCCCTTCTCCAGAAAAATATAACTAAGAATAAAGCAAAGCTGACATTCATCCAAAGAAAAGAAAAAGTATTTCTAGGAGTTTGCTGGTCACAGGACTCTTGACTTTGAAATGTGGGTCCAAAAATAATTTCCTTCTTAGGAAAGACTCCACAGCTTAAAGGACTCTAAGATTATTCATGCTAAAATAGATTTTTTAAAAATATCTATCCTTCAGCGCCATCTCTTGACATACCTCCTCCAGACTGAAAAGGACTCCACCAATTGGGGCACCAAAGGCTACAGATACTCCTGCTGCTGAGGCAGCTGACAACACCTGGAAAAGAACAATGGTGAGGGTTGTTTTTTTCAGTCTGTGATACACTTTAAACATGAAAACCAGAATCTCATTATAGTTATCAGTCTCTTCTATGTTTCTATCAAGGACACACAGACTTGCTAACAGATAAGCATCAAGGAAGCGTATCAGAATGCTCATAGGATGTGGCCACAGCAGCCACCAACCAGGTACTAGCCATGATGAAGCCAAGGACACTGCTCAAAGCCTCCCCAGTGAAGCATCCCAAGGGGTCTATGCTGCAGTACGAAACTGCTGATAGCTCATTTTCAAGAAATTGTATTAAGTTTTCTCTGCACTAGAGCAGGCAATTCCACTGTGTCATAAATCAAGCAAGCGGGGCAGAAGACCAGCTTGGCTGAACAGGGAACTCCTCATGGAGCTCAAGAGGAAAAAGAAATTGTTATGATCTCTGGAAGCAAGGTCAGGCTTAGTAGGAAGATTACAGAGCTGTGGTTCATATATGCAGAAAGAAGACATGAAAGGCCAAAGCTCAGTTAGAGTTGAAACTGGCCAGTGTTGTGTCAGATAACAAGAAGGGCTTTTTTTAAGTATGTTAATAGCAAGAGGAGGTCTAAAGAAAACATTGGACCGATACTTGTGGAAGATGGTCATCTGACTAATAAGAATGAGGAAAAAGCAGAGGCATTCAATGTGTTTTTTGCCTCGGTCTTTAATAATACTAATAGACCTTGGGCTGCTCGGTCCCCTGAGTTAGAGGACCACAAGTGTGGCAACAGTGATCTTCCATCTGTGGACACCAGAAGTGTAAGGGACCAGCTGTATCAGTTGAATGTTCACAAGTCCATGAGGTCTGATGGGATTCATCCAAGAGTACTGAAAGAGCTAGCAGATGTTATGGCAGGACCCCTCTCGATCATCTAACAAAGGTCTTGGGAGTCTGGGAAGGTCCCTGCTGACTGGAAGCTAGCCAATGCTCTTCCCATCTACAAAAAGAGCATGAGGGAAGACCCAGGGAACTATAGACCTGTTAGCCTAACCTCAGTTCCTGGAAAAATTATGGAGAAGATTATACTGGGTGCTATTGAAAGGCATTTAAAGAATAATGCAATCATCAGGCACAGTCAACATAGGTTCACAAAAGGAAAATCCCATTTAACTAATCTGTTAACCTTCTATGACAAGGTCACCTGCCTTGGATGAAAGGAAGGCAGTGGATGTAGTTTTTCTGGATTTTAGTAAGGCTTTTGATACCATCCCTCACAGCATCCTTCTGGACAAGTTGTCCAGCTGTGGGATGAGCGGTTTCACGGTGTGCTGGGTGAAGAACTGGCTGAATGGCTCAAAGAGTTATAGTGAATGGGGCTACATCTGGCTGGCAACCACTGGTCACCATCAGTGTTCCTCGGGGGTTCAATTCTAGGGCCAGTTCTGTTCAATATACTTATCAAAGATCTGGATGCAGGAGTTGAATGCACCATTAGCAAGTTTGCTGATGATACCAAACCAGGAGGTGCTATTGAATCTCTTGAGGGACAAGATGCCTTGCAGAGGGATCTAGATAGATTGGAGCATTGGGTAATGATCAATGGGATGAAATTTAACAAGTCCAAATGGTGGATTCTGCACCTGGGACGGAGTAACACAGGGCACAAGTAAAAAAGGGGAGAGGAGTGGCTGTAGAGCAGCCCTGCAGAAAGGGAGTTGGGGGTGCCATCAACAGCAGGCTCACTGTGAGTCAGCAGTGTGCCCTGGCAGCCAAGAGGGCAAACCCCATCCTGGGGTGCATCAAACACAGTGTAACCAGCCAGTTAAAAGAGGTGATTATCCTGCTGTATTCAGTGCTGGTGCAGCCTCACCTTGAGTATTGTGTGCAGTTCTGGGCCCCACAATTTAAGAAGGATGTGAAGGTCCTTAAATGCATCCAGAGGAGGGCAACAAAGATGATGAAAGGGGTGGAGGGCATGTCCTGCGAGTTGCACCTGAAGACTCTGGGCTCATCTAGTTTGGAGAAAAGGAGGCTGAGGGGCAACCTCATTGCTCTCTACAGCTTCCTAAAGAGGGGATGTGGAAAGGTAGATGCTGATTTCTTCTCCCTGGTATCCAGTGATAGAACACAAGGGAATGGTTCAAAGCTGCATCAGGGGAGGTTTAGACTGGACATCAAGAAGCATTTCTTTGCCGAGAGGGTGGTCAAACACCTGAACAGGCTTCCTAGAAAGATGGTCAATGCCCCAAGCCTGTCAGTGTTTGGACAATGCCCTTAACAACATGCTTTAACTTTGGGTGAGCCCCGAGTTGGTCAGACAGTTGGACAAGATGATTGTCATAGGTCCCTTCCAACTGAAATTATTCTATTTTATTCTATTGTACTCTATTCTAGATGTGTGTGGCACAGAGGTCCATCAATCACAAATATTATTCAAGGGACATAAATCGATGTGTCTTGGTTTTGGCTGTGATAAGAGTTAACTGTTTCCCTAGTAGCTGGTATAGTGCTATGTTTTGGATTCAGTATAAGAATGTTGATAACACACTGATGTTTTCAGTGTTTAGACTAAGTCAAGGACTTTTCAGCTTCTCATGCCCAGCCAGCAAGAAGGCTGGAGGGGCACAAGTTGGGAGGGGACACAGCCAGAGCAGCTGACCCAAACTGACCAAAGGGGTATTCCATACCACATGATGTCATGCCCAGTATAGAAACTGGGGGAAGTGGGGCTGGGGGGAATCGCCACTTGGGGACTAACTGGGTGACAATGGGTGGGTGGAGAGCAATTGCATTGTGCATCACTTGTATATTCCAATCCTTTTATTATTATTATTGTCATTTTATTATTGTTAGCATTATCATTATTAGTTTCTTCTTTCTGTTCTATTAAACTGTTCTTATCTCAACCCACAAGTTTTACTTTTTTTTTTCCCCATTCTCTCCCCCATCCCATTGGGTGCTGGGGAGTGAGTGAGCGGCGGCATGGTGCTTAGTTGCTGGCTGGGGTTAAACCACGACACAATGACAGACTACATAGCTTTTGTATCAGTCCTGGAGATTTGCACTCAGTCTCCAAGCAAAAACTTGCAAAAAAGTTCTGAGGTGAACTGAGATTAAGGGAGAGATTAAGAGGAACTGAAGCAGCAGCTAGTCCTACAGCATCATGGATGAATTACATTCAATATATGCGGACGGTTAAAGTGCATGCTAATTGTAACAATATTGGACAAATTCCTTGCAAGAACACTGACCCCCAGGTAGTAGCCGTTACGCACCTGTGGAAGAATACACAGAGAAGCTCAAAGAATTATTACATTATTCGGCGATGAGCAGCTAAACCACAGGCAAGTTAAATGATTTAAGAATACACAGCTTGGAAACAGCAAGTGAACCCAAATTTCCCATTTCTGCAGTCTCCTTCTACAAGTATAGAAGTTGAGCCTGAGAACTGAAGCACAGCTGGGATGATACGCTTTTTTATTTTACAGTATGAAAATTTTATTGAATTAATAAGAATGTTATGGCACTCTCTATTGGGTTTACGTGACAAGGTTTTGGTAGTGGGGAGGCTGCAGGGGTAGCTTCTGTTTAGAAGACAGCAGAGGCTGCCCCCACATCCAACAGAGCCGGTTCCAGCTGGCTCCAAAATGGACCCGCTGCTGCCCAAAGCTGAGCCCATCAGTGATGCTGGTGGCATCTCTGTGGTAAGATACTTAAGAAAGGGTAAAAAACACTGCACAGCAGCTGTGAGAGAGAGGAGTGAGAAAAATGTGAGAGAAACAGCCCTGCAGACACCAAGGTCAGTGCAGAAGGAGGGGGAGGAGGTGCTCCAGGTGCCCGAGCAGAGATTCCCCTGCAGCCCGTGGGGAAGACCATGGTGAGGCAGGCTGTCCTCCTGCAGCCCATGGAGGTCCACAGTGGAGCAGATATCCACCTGCAGCCCGTGGAGGACCCCACGCTGGAGCAGGTGGATGTGCCCTGAAGGAAGCTGCAGCCTGTGGAGAGCCCACACAAGAGCAGGCACTGGCAGGAGCCATGGCCTGTGGAGAGGAGCCTATGCAGGAGCAGATTTTCTGGCAGGAATTTTCTGGCACCCTTGGGGGATCCAGGCTGGAGCAGTCCATTCCTGAAGGACTGCACCCTGTGGAAAGGACCCATGCTGAAGGAGTTTATGAAGGACTGTCTCCCATGGGTGGGACCCCATGCTGGAGAAGGGGAAGAGCATGAGAAGGAAAGAGCAGCAGACACAAAGCGTTACAAACTGACTGCAGCCCCCATTCCCCATCCCCTTGTGCCACTTTGGGATACAAGAGTCAGGAGTGAAGTTGAGCCTGGCAAGAACGGACAGCGGGGGCAAGGTGTTTTGAGTTTTGTTTTTGTTTCTCACTATCCTACTCTGTTACTGATTGGCAGTAACCTTCCTCAAGTATAGTCTGTTTTGCCTGAGATGGTAATTGGTGAGTGATCTCCCTGTCCATATCTTGACCTATGACCTTTTCATCTTATTTTCTCCTGCTGGCTGGCTGAGGAGCAGGGGTGAGAGAGCATCTTGGTGGGCACCAAGGCTAATCCACCACACTCTCACTAACAACAGCAAACTGAAAGAGCAAAAACACAGTTGTCATCAACCCTTTTCCAGGAATACTTTGTTCACGGGTTCAAAAGTCCTCTGCTGTCCTCACAGTTGAAGACATTCATCAATTACCAAAATGCAGAACCAAGAATAGAAAGAATTTAAGTAAAATCAAATGGTCTCTGAGGTGGGAGAAACGCAAACGTACTCTGACATGGAAACAATTTACCTTGGAGAATGCTAGGGATAATCCATTGTTCTTAACACAATAAATAACTACTGATAATCCAAGCCTAAACACTGTCTGAGAGAACAAATACCGTCTTTTCAACAAATCAGTGTAAATGCATGGATATTCAATACATCCTAGAAATGCTTTTACAAGAACTTACCTCTCTTTTTTTAGCTTCATTTGTGCTGTACTTTGGAAAGAGGTAGGAAAAAATATTCCCACAGCAGCAGGCAACATGTACCAAGGGACCCTCTTTTCCTAAACTCAAACCTGATGCGACAGCCAAGACTAAAGTAATTGTTTTTATCATCAAAGTCCACTTCCCTAAGTAACCTCTGATGATGAAGCCACTCAAAATAGTTTTTATCTGGAAGAAAAAGAAAATAATATCTGTTACTGTATTCTGCTTTCATCAGAAAATAATTAATTTTATCATTTTAGCTGCTTAATGACTAACTTTATCACACTTTAAAACATGTACTGTTCAGATTGCTACACTGAATCCATTTGGTTGCCAGAGGCTTTCCATTTGCAGCTTACTCTAAAACACTGGACAATGACATACAACAACATTATCAATTACATTTAGTAGAAAATTAATCTGCAGTAGCTTCTAAGACTGCATTCCTAGGTTTATAATGTAAATTATCAAGTGAAAGTCAGAAAACTCCTGAAGGAAAAACAGACCTGCAAAAACTATACTCAGGGTCATCTATTGTAGCCATATCACATCTGCACTGATTCTACCCCTCTCTGTTTTGTCCTTATGTTTTACCTTCTCTACATAAAAATTTAACAGTAGATTTCTTGACATAAAGATGGAAAACATCAGCCTTTTTTCCACTAGAAAAGATGTGCCACTTGCCTAAGGTATTACTTTGCCTAACAGTGTCATATTAGACTGGAAAATATGCCCATATATAGGAAATAATATAGTTATCATAGGAAAGGACAACATGTCTATAAATAGGATGTACACAAAACACTGGGCAGCTGTCTAGAAAGAAAAGGTTAACTAAATTTGGAAACCAATTTAGGATGAAATCTCTTCTGGAATAATGGCACAGAACTACTCCAGGCTTATTCAGAGGCAAGATTTGTCCATTAACTTCTACAATACACATACATAAAGAAATATTTATAGAATGACTGGAGAAGTGAGTCTGACCAGACTTTGACTTTGGGTTTTTCCCTCTCATTCTGTGTATAGTAGGACAAAAAAAAAAAAAAGAGTTTTTGAGGATATTACACATTTTACTTTGTGACTGTTCGATGGTTTGTGCTAGTTAAGGCAATTAAAGCCAATGCAACAAAAGATCAACTGCTGTATCAAAGGACATGTATTCTGTCAATGAACCACTGCTCTCTTACCAGTGTAAAGAGGGTGGGGACTGGGGGGAGGTTTGGAAATCACTCTTCAGAAGTCTACTCTCTCAAGCTAAATGCTTCCTTAAAAAGTAGTCCAGCCAGAAGCATGCAGCAAAATCTACAAACTCAGGAGACTCTCTGAAATTTGGGGTTATTCTTCTCAGCTACAATTAGCACAATTACATTATTTCAATTTGAATACTTGTATTAATGTATTTCAAAGTCAAAGGGCGCCCCCTCTTGCCTTCCCCCAAACCTGTAAGGCAGCAGAAATTTTCACATTAATATGAAACATCTATAATGTATGTATTAGTTAGACCTCACCTCAGGTATCCCTGAGCCACAGGCATAGGGAGCAAATACCTTCACCAGAGAAACCGCTAAGAAGGCAAAGCTCAAAGCCCAGAAAATGTACATTATGTAGTTCATTATGTATGAACCTGGACCCTAAAAGCAAAAACAAAAACCAAAAAAAAGTTAGAATATAAATTTGATGTAGGAGCAAAATCACTACTTAAAATAACCCAGAAGTACTCTTGCTGCAAAGTAGACTTACGCACGTATTTTGAGGGACAGTAATTATTACCAAGCCAAGAAAGAAAGAGCTTTGTTTGAAAAGCATAAAGTCATGATACCTGCACATCAGCAAAGACTGGTTTATACAAGGTAGAAAGTGTTCTAACACTTTATCTTAAAAAGAAAAAATAAACATAGCACAGTTGTGGGGGTTTTTTTAATAGCTATTAGCTGCTAAAATCTACTGAATACTGAGTAAATCTTCCTTATTTAAAAAAATTTATGGTAGAAAAAATAAAACCAACCTATTCTTAGTTATCGGAGACCACCACAAATTTTATTTTTATGGACAACTAGACCAGCACAAATACAGACTGGGTAACGAGTGGATTGAGAGCAGCCCTGCAGAGAAGGACTTGGGGGTATTAGTGGATGAAAAACCGACTATGAGCCAGCAATGTGCACTCGCAGCCCAGAAAGCAAATCGCACCCTGGGGTGCATAAAAAGAAGCGTGACCAGCAGGTTGAGGGAGGTGATTCTGCCCTTCTACTCCACTCTGGTGAGACCCCACCTGGAGTACTGTGTTTAGCTCTGGGGCCCCCAACATAAGAAGGACATGGACCTGTTGGAGCGAGTCCAGAGGAGGGCCACGAAGATCAGAGGGAAGGAGCACCTCCCCTATGAGGACAGGCTGAGAGAGCTGGGGTTGTTCAGCCTGGAGAAGAGAAGGCTCTGGGGAGACCTTATAGCAGCCTTCCAGTACCTCAAAAGGGCCTACAGGAAAGATGGGGAAGGACTCTTTATCAGGGAATATAGTGATAGGACGAGGGGTAAGGTTTTAAACTGAAAGAGGGTAGATTTAGATTAGATATTAGGAAGAAATTCTTTACTGTTACAGTGGTGAGGCACTGGAACAGGTTGCCCAAAGAAGTTGTGGATGCCCCATCCCTGGAAGTGTTCCAAGGCCAGGTTGGATGGGGCTTTGAGCAACGTGGTCTAGTGGAAGGTGTCCCTGCCCCTGGAAGGGGGGTTGGAACTAGATGATCTTTAAGGTCCTTTGCAACCCAAACCATTCTATGATGCTATGATTTTTTTATGTATAGTTATGATCAAGACTAGAAATTCTTGTGTTATTAACAGTTCTATACTTTCATAAATTCCTTACATCTGCAAAACTCCAAGCCCCTTTGCAGTGCATGAAAAGCACATTTATTACACTATAACCTATTAATTAATTCAAATGCTGAAAAATGGAGCAGACAATACAACTCAAATCCATGTTTAGTACCCTAATCTTAAGACCATTATTTTCTTTCCATGTTCAGTCAAGCTACTGAGCAAGACCATCAAAGAATGGCTATATACTCACTTCTGCTTGCCCAATTATTAGTTCTGCCCATGTTTTCCACTGCGGACATTTATCTCTCTCTTCAAACGTGGTCTCATTTGATCCCCAACAACACTGTTCATGGTTAAACCACAAAGCACTAAGGCAAATGCCTTCCTTTAGGTCAGTCATCCAGTCAGCAGCAATGTCAATTAATCCTGCCAATGCCCCTGTTGTAGAAACAATTTTGTGTTAATATTCTAGTAAATAGGAATAACACACATAGTTAAAATGAAGAAATGCGCTGGTATTAATTGATGTAAATTGAAATCACAGAAAACCTAAAGAAATAGACATTTAAAATGTTACTGATTTCCAGGAATATATCCTACTTGCAATACGGTAGGATTAGTATTTGTTGAAGAATCTAGTACCTTGTATATTTCCGAAGTTAAATGCATCTTTTTTTCTTTTTTTTTTTCCTATGCCACAGTTCTCCAACAGTCCACTGAAACTAAGGACTTAAGAATCAAAAGAAGACTGATACATTTTTGTGATGAAAAAGACAACAGACCTTCTGACAAAACTACCTTGCCATGCCTCAGAGAACTCATGAACTATTCTACTGTGTTTTGTACAGAACAGCATATTTGGAGAAAATAATTCTTACCTTGCCAACACCTGTTTTAGAACAACATAAATAAAACACCAAATAAAACCTGATGACACTCATGTGATCCATATACAAAATTACTTCATTCTGTAACATGGTGAGCGTGTAAAATTCCTACTGCAGGTAACAAACAGCATAGATACTAAGCAGTTCACAAACTCAAAGCTTAAGATGGATTCTGTCTTATAAGTACATGCAGAAAGCTTGAAGAATCCTCAAAAACATGCATTACTTATGAAATTGCTTCAAAGGATTTAAACAATTAAAAAACCCCCTTTATTTTACAAAAGTAAAATAATTTTTCATGGTAGTGGTATACTGAAAAACTACTTCTAAAGTCAGTATTTTTGTGAGCATGTACAACTGTTAATTAGTTGTAATTTACTATTTTTAAGGCATTAATCACTGCTAGAAAGAGCTGTCTAGAGACAGCCACAATTTACTTGTGTAAGTTGGTAGTAAAGAATTACCTCTGTCTTACTAATTTATATTTACCAATCTTGACAGACCCTCAGTTTGAGATCCTGAGCCAATCAACGTCAAAGTCAAAGGCAGTATTTCAGTAGAACAAAATTTCAACCAAATTAATTAAAATACATAAACATAAGATCTCCCCATAACTGAAATCAAGGTTGTATCTTTTAAGATTCACTCGACACATACAACAGAAAGCAGTTGAAACTGAAAAACCTAGGAAAGTTCACGGCCAGAATTTGCTCACTTTGATGCTCAGAAACATAGTAGAGCAATTTTAACATACATAGCAGCTTGGGAGGTGGAAACACAACACTGCACATTGCCACCCAAATTATCACAAGCAATTTCCATCAATTATACACTCCCAGTTTGTACATTCAGAGGTATATAAACATGCTACAAACTTTGCATATATATTAACTTATATGTGATTTGTGAAAGTGATTATGTATATATCTAAGTAGTGATTATACAGTTACCATGCCTTTTTAACAGGCATGGCCATACTCTGCAACTAATCCAATTTTCCTAGCATTTAATCTAAGATCTCTGTTTGAAATACTTTTTTGGAAAAACTGAGCACAAAGTTTGTGACTTCTCACTCCTGCAAATTTTGGTCACTCCAAACTATGCTCATAGAAAGCAGCACTGCATGACAGTGGGGCCACAAACTATCAGATGATTTGAGCTGTAAAACTCATCCTAAAGTACATTAAAAAGAAAAGATAGAGTTGAAGTAGAAGCCAACGAACTCTACCTGTTAAAGCTAATATTTTCTCTGTAATAATCTCTAGAAAGGTATGACATAAACATATAGCTAGACTTTACTCAGGTATAAACACGTGCTTTACACGGAAGTGTGTTTACCAAAACTCATATACCAGAGCTACTTTTTGGTCCATAGGGAATAAGCTATGGGTTCAGTAACTCCTAGCAGAAAAAAAAACCAACCAAAAAAACCAAAACAAATTCACAGCAGGAAAACCATCTAGCACAATCAGTGAATACACTTTCACAAGAAATTCTGCAGGAAAAAAGCAAAATTTAACAGATTGGTGTTTTCCCTATCTCATTCACAGGACTGAAGAACAGTCATAGTTTAGTAGGTGGAAGTTCAAGAACTCTGAAAAACTCTCACTAAATTCAGTGAGGACTTTGTTTTCCGTTTGATTAGTAAACCCTCCCCTCAAAATGCTAAAGTCTGTAAAGGAAGATAGTCAACCTTTTCCTTCCCTTATGGAATTACGGTAGTAGTCTGAACCAGCTCTTATCCAGGTTGGTGGACAACACACAAATGAAAAGCACAGTAACTATACTTGCTGATAAATGTAAGAAAGAAATCCTCTGTTTTTTTAATTTACCTGATGCCAAACCAGTTAGTGTGACTACTAGCCATCCTGACCATGCATCGTACAAACTTTTTGTCATCTCCCATGCTGATTCTTTCTTTTTGCTGTTAATCTGCAAAGAGAAATTGTCATATAAACTTGTATGTGTTTCTGCAATATGAATAGGAGAAAAAAAAGTAAGTATGACATACAGACTGTGTGATGCAAGCTACAGGCAAATATACCTCTCTTTAAACTACAAGCATTCTCCTTGTATTTAGTGCTTTACATAGATAAATCAGCTTGGTTATTCAGACATCAAACAACCGACAGAGGAAAGTAAGTTTACTTAATTTAAAGAACTAAAACCCAGGAAATGCATTATTAGGATAAATGAATACTTTCTATGATACACATCTAAAACATGTAATTGTAAAATTATTTCTCTCCTAAATCTTAAATTATTTTTTGTCGAACCTCAAATAAACTGTTAGTGTACTACTAATAAGCTATTCCATACAATTCAAATTCCTAAATTTCTATTTCAAATATAAACATCTTTCTTTTATCTTTAGACTAAAAACCACACAAAAATAAACAAACCCAAAACCTGGATAACTACCCTACAATATTCTAGGCAACTATTATTAATGGTATCTAAAGTTATTGTACTGAAAAAAATAGTAATTCTTATTTTAGCCTTATTTACTTTACTTTGTGCACTTCGCTGAAATTTGTGCATAACTTGTTTTATGATTAAACCTTCATTATATAATTGGATCCTATTCTTAAGATTTTTTCATACTGTAAAAGGAGCAAGAAAGTACGTGCAACAAACAGCAGAAACCACCCACTAGTACTCATTTCTTCTTCTTTCTACGTCTTTGATTACATGGCCAGACAGCCTCCTGTCATTCAGGGCATATTTATAAATTTCACAGTAGTTCTGTGACTATAACTGTGAACTGTCTTGTCTGACTTTTCTGGTCTCAGATATTAAAATGAGTAACAGCTGTGAGACTTCACCCTAGGTAACCTATTTCCTGGTGTGATCTGCCTTGCCAGGATTTGGTCAGGCCCAGCATTCTATCCAATGGCATATCCACTAGACACTAACCTATGTATCTGCAATGTAAAGATGGCGTTGTATTAATTACTGCTTTGACATCAAAATATGATATAAAGTATTACATGGAAAACACCTTCTTACTTTTCATTAAAAGCATTCAAACAAGGTACGTGTTCTCAGACCCATTGTCCAAGGATCTCTTTTCCTTAAAAAAGCACTAAATAGTGCAATTGTGGATGTTTTGGTTTTTAAGTGTAAGATTATTTTTTTTTTTTAACCATGTCAAAGTAAATCAGCATAGGCACCCTACATTTGCTTCCAGAAAGTTAAAAATGGTGTTTCCAAAGAAAGCAGAATAACAGTGTTGTATGTGAAGGAACCTCTCCCCGACCTCTCCAAACAATTATAATTAACTTTTAACTATTCATTTTGATCAGTTAAAAATACTTCAGGAGAAATCACATCTCCAAATCTGTTCTGTTTTTAAAATTAATTAATGTAAGCAACCCAAAAGTATGGCAATAAGGCTCTAAATAGCGTATTTCTTCCCGAAATGCTATTAAACAAGTCTACTGCATGAATGACAGTATCTAGCATGTTACTAATACAACTTGAGCCTGCTTCATGAAAGAACTGGTTGCAGAGCACAGGGATAAAGATGAATGGCCTGAACTTTGAAGACCTTCTGAAGAAATCAACAGAGAAGAGGAAAAAAGCAAGTTCTGTGATGGGAGAGTGGAAAGGAAATTTACCACACATATTGAGACTACTTTTTTGTTAAGCATATATACACTGATGTAAGTGGTTTAGATACAAGAATTTTCACTTTCCATAATCCAAACAACCGCAGCACTACATAGCAGTAGCACAGATACACTCGTGTCAGTATAAAAGCAATATACATCAGTGCTCACTTTTCTGTACAAGTACCACCATAAGCACTATTGTACTATTACAAATACATCTACACTGGAAAATAACCTTAAATATACTAGCATGCAAAAAAAGCAGTACTGTAAAAATGTCATTTGGGTGTCAGGAAGCTATTCCCACCCCATTAAATTACTGTTGCCTTTCCAAGTTGTAATACTGTTGCAGGACTACAAGCATCAATGAAATGGTGCTTTTTTAATAGCACTCAAGTAGTTCTAGTTGATGTAACTACTTACAAATTTAAAGTATGCACATATTTGTATGCGTTACTAGATCAGACCTCAATTCCAACATCCAACAAAAAAATATTTTCCAAGTATTGTTATTTATCTCAAGTACCCGTCTATGTCTTTCTCTGTCTTTGCACTTCTCTCGAACCCAGTCAATGGTGTGGAAGTCATCATACGTTCCTACTCCAGGAATTGGTTCATCCAGAAGATCCAGTAAATGTGTTGAACTGTTGATACTTCCTCCATTTGTCATTGTATAATGAGTTCCTGTGGCAGAAGAAAGACAGGAATTAATTAATTCTGCAAATAAATGAAGTATTCAAATGTTCGTAACACTATGGCATATAAAATTTTGGAACAAGTAATTAAGACACTTCCCATAATATGCATTCATTTAGGTCTCTCAATGTTGCATGTCACTATTTTTTTCTGTCACTCATCTGTAGGTTAAATTTGCATGTTAGTGACTTTGTATTTCCATTGGTTAAATATGAATGTACTAGTCAAATTGTTGTTGTTTTGTGTGCAGACTCCAGAGAAACTTCAGTAGAACAAAGTGGAAAAAATGAGCAGCTTTGACACACATTTACCTTGAAGTTTATTTCAGTTTATGAGCTACTAGAGGAAAATCTGACTGTAAGAAAATAAAACCAGATTATTAGATATAAAGTTCACAGCACTCCCATAGGTTGCCAGTTATTTTTAAATATATATACCATTGATTACCAATCTCTCTTACATGTCTAAACCAAACTTAAAACACATTATCAAGAGATTATCATTGAAGCTAAAAAGTAACAGAAAGGCACGCAAATACTTTTTAAAAAAAATTTTATTTATTTCAGGTAACCCACAAAACAGACCTCAGTCATGAAAAGTTGGAAATACTGTATAGAGAAAATGTCTTCTACTAATTTGTCATCGCTAGCTTGTTCCTTCACAAGCAGCTTGCACAACATCCCAGTATTTCTTTCAGTGATGAGAATAAGGAGAGCAAGAGGAGTACTGAGAATTTTTCCCTCTTCACAAGTGATCACAAAAGTTTTACTGTTTTAAGCTTTCAAATGTCATCAATTCTGCAATATCTTGGCTTTTTTGAGTTCCTGCGGTATATTCACAGACCCCAAGTATAATTTTCTGCTGTATGGTTGCTTAAATATAGCATGGCCACCATTTGCCCACCCAACACAAACTGCTTCTGCAACAGTAATTGCTATAAAGGGAACATTTATAATGAGGTGAATATAGACAATGATTTAAAAAATGAATACTTTCACTTTTTTGACTAAGAACGAAATAATTTGGCCAACACTATATGGCATAGCACAATAATCTCTATTATTAAAGACAGAAGTCTTGGCTAACTTGGGCCTACATCAGTTCAGACTGGCACTAGAACTTATTTCACTAGACTGACACTGGGATGGTTAGGCAGGTGGGATGTTTTCTGCACGGGGTTTTCTTGTTTGTTTGGGTTTTTTAGGTTTTTTTTGTTTTTAACTGTAGGCTCAGCTTCTTGCTGTTGTCAGCAGAAGTTTCCAACTTACAAAAAAAAAAAAAAAAAAAAAAAAGTCTTCAAAGGGCCTACCTGTAAACTTCCAAATGCCACAAATGCCAAGTTTACTAGACCCAGCTCTCCCCAATAACTGACAATTAGATTTATACATAGGTAAAATGTGCCTTTTCCCTTTAAATTTGTGAAGTCTGAGATCTAGCAGAAGCAGTGTAACACCTGGCATTATACTCAGACCCAAAGGTGTGCCTCAGCCATCTATTGCTTGAGAGGTCTCGTTTATGCCTGGTATATAACGCAGCATTTATTTGGACATCTTCTCAGTGGTGAAAGACAACACACAAGAAAATAATACAAAAATCCTATTAAGACAAAATGCAATCTAACATTTTCAAGACACAAAAACTACTATTCATTACATATACACATTACATATAGAAAAGCTTAAAAGTCTATATATATATATATTTTTTTTTAAATCTTAAAGAAAAAGAAGAGAATGCAAATGCAGGAAACAACAACTCAACAATGCCAATACCATTCTCTCATGCTAGCCTGGCTGCCATCTTTCCTAATACTGTTTTTTTCCCCAGTCTATGCCATATTAAATTCTCCCTCATCTATTCACCATAGCTAAGCCCTGTAAATCTCTTCTCAAAGCTGCTGCTAAGACTCTCTTAAAGCAGATGTAAAGAAGCATTACCTATGCTTCCATTAATAAAAAGCTAACAACAACAAATTACATCAGATTTGCTAATAAAGATAATTGTGAAAACCTTGCTTTAGGATAAGGGATTCAATTCTCTTGCTGTTTCCAATTCTCCTAACTAGAAAAGAAGTCTAAGATACACGTCTGGCTAGCTGAAAGGGCAAGCCGATCTAATAACAAAATTCACACTGCAATGATTAGTTTAGCTCTCAAAATTAAGAGAATAACAGAATACATTATGAAAATGTTGGGGGTTTTTTACATGAAATTAACCTCCTTTGCAAAGCAAGGGGACATAAATTATATTCAGCCACAGTTTAACTATTAATTTCTTACAAAGTTACAATGTTATCAAGCAGTCTCCTGAACCTGAGTGATCATGGTAGGATAAAAGCTTGCCTTTGCCATGGAGGAGTTGGTTTTATGCCCTCCTATATATGAAGCAGTATCAAGCCATAAAGACCATGCAATCCTGTGCCACACAAGGCAAAGGAGAGTTGAGAGATATAAATGTATCACAAACAGTAACAGATGATTTTATGCATATCACAAGGTGCTGAACTGGAATTCTCTCCAGGGAAACCATCAGGAATGGTACCATACTCACTGCACCAGACCCCATGCAGAACTTGGAGCAGACTACAAAGAATGGTCATTGCCTGGATACAGTAAAAATCCCACTGAAACCATGTCAGGTTCCTGCTTTGCCAGCACTTGCTGGCACACCGAATACTGGAATATAAATGATTATTGTATGATGGGGAGGAGACACAGAACAAGACCTGAAGCTGAAGATGTGGTTTTGTTGAATACAGAGCTGTCGTGAATGCCTGATACAGCTGAATGGCTATAATCTTGTACCAAGCGAGAAACAGGCAGCAATGACACCCTCCATTAGTGTGTGGTAGAAAGGCTGCCCTATAGAGGACCACGAAGAGGACAACTGTACAAAATCTGATGCTCTGTATCTAAGATACGTAAGTCTGACAGCAGTGGGAGAGGACATGCTCCAGCTAGTATTATGATCTATATAGCATATAGCTGTTCTAAAGGAGAATTTAGAGAAATATACCTTTACTAATACTCAGCACTTTCCCAAACTTCCACTTCCCTTTCTTCCTTTCCTTCTCTAGCGTTTCACACAGTAAGATGCTCCTGCCAGCTATGATGATAATGATTTTCATCAGCATAAACACATGGAAAGTCTCATAATTTACTGCCAGTTTCATCAAAGTGTTATTAAATTTATTTTCAACTCAATAGATTTTGTTAAAATCCTTACCATAATACAGATTTTTCATCACAAGATTCTAACCTCCAACCAGGAAATCATCCTTGCCCTGATAAATCATAGCATTTAGCAAATGTAGCCTTCTGATGTTCCCAATATTCAGAAAGTATTTCCCCTCCCTTTCTCCCCCTTCTCTCCAGTCCTCAAGTTTCAAGACTCTTTCTCAGGCTACAACTCAATGCAAGTGCTTTTCACCAAAATTCAAGCAGCCTTAGCCTTAAAAACAAGCACTTAACACACAAGGTATATAGGCACAGCCTCTAGATACAATAGGAGAACACCTCCATTTTCCATATGCACACACCTGAGCCATTCTGCAGCTGTAAAGAAAGTAAAGCCTTCTTTTTGTTACATATGAGTTTGCTTAAGGCTTTATTAGACTGGGAAGCAGATGGTAAAAGTAGCAGGCAGAACTTTTATTATTACTGTTATTCCAAACTAACCTATGTTACTACAGGGAGGCAAATAGTAATATACTGATCCTCTTAGAGGCTCAATACAGCTCACAGGAATCCTTACAAAGCAAATTCAACACAATCCTTCCATACTTTGCAAAACTAAGGTAGCTGGCATCCCTTTATTAGCATGCCTTCTCCAACAGCATCTTTAACAATCCTGTATTCTCAACATAAAACTAGCAAGCTGCTGCAATCACAGACTGCAAGCTTCCATACAGTAAGCTTCTAGACAATAAAAGCAACATGCTTCTTCAGAGAAAGGAGATTGTCTCTTTTAGGTGATTCAGTCACTGTAGGTCTTGCCTGAACTACCTTCTAAGGAAGGCAGCTGACTTTTGTTATCCTTCCATGCATGTAATTTCAAGCCTTCAGCACGATCCTTTCTCAGCAATCAGCTCTGGTAGTGCTGAAGAACTGCTTCCAGTGAAGTTGTTCAGAAAAAAACCCCAACAAAAATCTAATAAAGAATATTGCATCATGTTGAACGAAAAAACCTGTAATAAGCATTAAGGTTAACAGTAAAACACTGTACTTTGGGACACCAAAGAATGAGGTACAGCAAAACCAAACAAAAATGCTACATGGACAAAACTGGAATAAGAGAAGTAAATTCCAACACCAAAAAAAGCCCTCACCTCTGAAAAAGTGGGGGTTTTGTTTGTTCCTTTGTTTTTTTTAATGAGAATGAAAAAATACAATCCAAAATTGCTTGAGAGGACACTATGCCTGATAGAAAAAGCAGTCCTTACCATATTGCTCTCCTTCATTTCCCTCTGCACATGAAGTTATACTGAATGGCTATAGCCCCCAACACTGATCCAACCTCCTGCTTTGCTTAGGTAGTCCCTCCTGATGTAAAGCATGAACAAAGAAATTACAGAACTAATATTTTCCTATACTCACACAAGTTGTTTTAAACATTACAGATTCGTCCTTGCTTTATGTCCCCCCTGAGGCAAGGAATCTCTCTTCTTTCATATTCTATATATATGCCTCATACAAGCAGCCTTCAATCTTGATTGATGTTGGTACTATGATAAACATGACAAAAAGCTGATTTATGTAGATTACACACAGCATTTTTCAGGTGCCATGCACAGCATTTTCAAAGGCTGCCTCATCTCCTGTAGTAGTGATCCCATACTCCCTTGTCCTTCTGCAACTCAGTAGATTTCTTTCAGATTTGAAAGCAACCCTGGGCAACACACAGCTGATAAAAGTCATGTTTTTTTAAAGAAAAATACCTGGTAAATTTTTAGCTAATTCATTTAAAAAGAAAAAGATCACGTCGGCAAGGACTCATACCTTTAAAATGCAAGCAGACCATCACTGACTATTCTCTATGGTACAGTTCAAAAATTTTCATGATAAAACATTTTAAAATGCTAACAAATCAAAACATGAGTCACCAACACTCATATGCTGTTGCATTTTTCGCTTCACAGACTTCTCGGAACAAGTCCCCAGTGAAGAAACCCAGCAGATCATAAAGATCTTCAGGGTCCTGCTATCCTGGTCCCTGGTATGAAGAAATGAAGAGCCAGTGGACCTGGGTCCTCTTCCAGGGAGGCAGTGGTTCCAGTTTCCACACTCAATGATTTAAAAATCCCACCGAAAGTACACTTAAAATACCTTGAGTTAAAGAAACAAGGGAGCTAGTGCTTCACAGTTATCTAAATACAGTTTCACACAAGAAAGGGGTTTTGCAACATACTTGATGCTCCCGATTCCTGCATAGCTGTTCAACAATCCTTCCCGACTCTTTCCTTGTGTGCAGTGTTCCTTCTTTTCTCATAAAAATAACAGGAACATCAAGATTTAAGACAAATGCTGCAACCTGGGTAATCAAACAGTGCATGATAGATTTTTATGTGGTTCTCCACCATGCGATTATCTGAACAATTACCCAGTATCACCTAGAGAACAAATCCACACAACTACAGCCTCCATAGAGGACAATGTACAGAACTGAGACATTAACAGGCTCAAGAGGGTGGCTAGCAGAATTAACAAGGGACCACAATTTTATGATAGAGTTGAAGACCCCTTCTATATGCTCTACAGCATATGATATACATCTTCTGAATGCACTGCTCTGTCCCAAACTGAGCATGTATCAGCTTGCTCCATTTTATGAAACAAGACATATCTCAGGACATAATTTCACAACACGGCTGAGCTGATCTAACAGACTGCTCCCACTCAAATAGGAGATCTTGCTCCCCCTATTTCTCCCTCCCATTCTTGGTCACACACTCCCACTCTCACCCTCGGATCAGCTCTGTCACCTGTGGATCTGACTGCACAGTAAACCAAGCAAATGTGCTAATCCAACTAAGAAGACAAAACTAACAAAAAAAAAATTCTGCCATTATACAGAACTGGAATCAAGCTTCTGTGCTGTCAGACAAGAAACAGAGCCAGTGCAAGAGCAAGAACTGAGAGAGAAGATGGGGAACAGCAAGCAAGTTCACCCACTTCCACAGCAACAAGCTGTCAGACTAGTTATACCAAAATATATAAACGCACCCTTGGGTCTTGTTAGATTTTAATTACATCCTTCTGCTGGAAACAATTCAAAACTTCTATATAAATATTAATATCCTGACACTATACAGTAATATCCATTTCACAGAGCTCAAAACTCCCAAAGGTGGCTATGTTTAGAAACATCTCAGAGTTGTGAATACAACAACAGATAAACAACATCAATATTGGAGTCAATGGCAGAGCAATAATAGGACCCAGTTTCTCAAAGGTATTTCTCTACAAGCTATGTAACTGCTAACTCTTACAGCAAGAATACACTAGTTTGCTGCTGCTCACACACCCCTTTTTCTAGGCTGTGCACAACTACACAGTATTCCCCTCAGCAGCTGTCCTTCTGGCTGACAGCAGTGCAACATGTTTCATTTGTGCTACTCCAAGCAGAGTGAAAGGAGGGGCGGGGGAATAAATGCACCTCAGAGTGAAAATGAAGCTAATCAGTTTACAGCAAAGGCTGGAATAAGCTCTCTCTGACGTGACCATCGAAACCTGCTGAGTGTTAAAATCAGCAGGGGCTGTACCTTTCCAGAGGCCAGATACTAATCCAAGCGAGTACTAATACACACTTCCCCCGTGTGTCCTTGAGTACTAGGTGGCAAGGGGAATGGAGGCAGGGAAGCACCCCGAGTGCAATGCACACCAGAAGGATCATTTACACTTGTATGAAAGAAGATTTGTATACACAAGGTATGTGTCAGTGCCTCAGCTTCTTTCTGCTTCTATATTCAGACCTCAAAGTACGAGGCTTTCAATTTAAAAAAAAGACAAGAAACAATTGTCAGTTTATTTAAATTTGTCTGTAACCACTCAAGAAGAGTCATTAAGCACTATTGTCTTTTCCTGGCTAGAAGTAATTTTAAAATTTCAGAATCAGAAGAACAGCATGCCATGCCAGAGTGCTATCATTTGCTACTGTTGATGATTAATGATTTTAAAGTCTTTGTAATCAAGTAACCCATTACCCTTTGTATGTTACTATGAATTTTCAGCCTGTCTCTTCAGTTGGCTCTTCTAAACTGCATCAAATGCATACAAGCACAAATTGGTCTCTGCATTGCAATCAAAACGCATACAAAAATGACAAAACTATATATACACGAACCGAAAAAAAATCAGCTGGAAAAAATCTGATAGGTGGGAAACAGGAAGACTCAGAAGAAGCTTTGAAGAACAGGGAAAAGAAATAAAATGCTTTAGCAAAGTACTGAGTGGCAATCCCCTCCTCTCCATCTCTTCTGCCAAAAAAAAAAAAAAAAAAGACCAAAAAAAAAACTGTGTTTAAAAATAACCTTTTAAAAAGTAGGAGTAAAACAAAAGTTGAATATTAGCACCTCAGAGTTAAACCAAGACTTTTGAAGACTTGCGTCCACTGCAAATGCACAGGAATCTGAGAAGGCGGCAAAGAGGAGGTCAAGTATTGCTCAACGTGTACAGCATAATTAAAAAAAGAACATAAATAGCTTTGGCTTTTTACTTTAGGTGGAAGAAACACTTCTGTTTCTATCTATGATGCTGCAGAAAAAATGGCTTTATTATTACAGATTTCTTTTCTTGTAGTCTTAAAGGCAGAATGGACTACATTTATTTATTTAAGTCTATAATGAATACAGACTTCAGATATGCAAGTGAAGAGTTACGGTGATCCCCACACTACTAACTTTACAACTTAAATATAAGATGAACAGTGCGGGAAGGAGATCAGAAAAATAAAAGGTATAAAGATATATAAAGTTAGATAAAGCAAATATTACAAAAGGGAAGTAATCTATCACGTAACAATGGCCAAGGCAATGAGTCATAACAACAGAAATTTAGATAATCAGATTTCTAAGCACTGCTGCTGCATGTACGTAAGAGCTACTTACTTATATGTTGTTTTGGAAAGCAAAGGCAGGATGCAACGAAAATAATAATTCTGCTAATATGATTGTCCCAATGAGGCCATGTCCAGGCCCAAGGAGGCCATAATCTCGGTTTGTTCATTAGCTTTCTTTCCGTTAACAGTACATCTCAAAATGACTTCCAAAATTGAGAAATGCATGCCTAACAGAGAAACTTACCAGTCATACAGCACAGGCACACAGATAACCTGCCAACTACCTACAAAGAATTGTAGTTATATTGCATGGTACTTTCTGTTAATCACCAAAGCCAAATAGGCTGAACTCATAATTGAAATTCCTTATCCCCTACTAGGAACCTTAAAACAAGTGCAGCAGAAATTCAGTGCTGTAACCTTGCTGAGTTTCTCCAAGTAATGCTCCTTCTCAAAACATTCAATGTTAGACAACTATAATCATCGTGATCATATCTTCTGTCATGAACCTGTAATTAGTGTAAAAATTAATTTTATTACTCTTCCTCTGCTACTAATAAAATTTCGGGGTCAAACTCTAGCTCTGAGCATGTGTACACAACTTTCACACCCATTCACTTCAAAAGCCACACTGAGAATTTCAGTCTCTAATGGCTTTTGATTTATTACTAATTCTTAGACATAAGAGGCCCATAATCAGAAATGCAGCCTAAAATACAAAGGATAGCTTTTACCACTTAGAGGATCTGAACTGGCTCAGTATGCATCTGACTCAAACTCTTCCTAGGATATTATTAAATATCCTCTGCCCCATAGCTTATGATAACTTAAGGTGAAGCTGGGGGAAGGGGCAGAGAGGTCTCCCCAGTGTTACTGTTAATCGTAGAGTCTAAGCAACAGGAGTTGCACCTACCTGCAGTGGTGACTGGTGCACAATAAATGAAATTGTGAGTTATTTTGTCTCTCAAAAAAAATTAGGTTCACTAAAACTAAGTCATTGGTAAATTTGGCGTGCTCTTTATATACATAATTTTCACATCTCCAGCCTACTGACTCAATTGCAGATTATTAGCAGAACAACAGCATTTCACTAATTTTGCTTGAGGACTTCCAAAATCTAAAATTTAAGATGTGCTTATGTACATGTAACAAATAAAAAGGAGTTAACAACCCCCACGTTTGCTGAAGCTCAACTTTTGCTACTGGTAGCCTGGCCACTATACATGTACCACTATTGCTCAGATTTCAAATTTTTAAAGAATGGTAAAATGGATGCTTTATTTAGGAAAAAAAAAAAGGGGGGGGGGATTAAAGAGTGTGAGCGTGTCTGTGAATGGCTGGAAGACAAGCAAGATACCAGTAATGTGGAACTTTCAAAAGGGTCCAGCTAGCAAAAATGATGCAAAAATAAATCCAAGGGCAAAGAATTGAGCAACACAAATAATTGATTTGCACAACATATATTCCAGCATATAGTTTATTACATAAAAAATTCTTAAGAAAAAATGTACATGTCAGTTACTTATCATATATGCAATACTAAACTGGGACTTTAAAACCCTTTCTGAAGAGAGAAGCAGTACTTTTAACTCTTTTAGTTACCAGAGAAGAGAGTGGAAGCGAACTGTGTTCCTGTGGTTTTATTTTAGTCTATCAGGGAGGATAAGGAGGTCTGGAATGATGAATTTAGTACCACATAAAGAGAAGTCTCAGGACAGAGCAAGTAAAAGGAACTCCTGATAAGAAGTATTCAATAATATCTGTATTTTTTTTTAAGAGATAATGATAAGTAATCAACATTCAAAGATAAACACAATTAATAAATACATATTTTAAAACCTTTCCATTCGATGTTTTGCAGCATATTTGCACTGAAAAAAAAACCCAAAAAACCATCTTCTTAATAAAGAGCAACGGGTCAGGCTTTTAGTAATAATGTATTACAATACTTTGTATTTCATCTCATTGAACGTTAGTAAAGGCCGTTAATTAAACCTCAAAGACCCCTAATGATTTAAACAGTCATTTCATCATTGCTGAGGTACAGCCACTTTGGGTGAGCCACTGCAGTCAATTAGTGCAACAAATGCTTTGATGTTACAAAGCAGTTTTGCATGACGTGAACATTACCCTGCAGGACAGAGGAGCTGTCAGTATGTGAATAAGGGAAAAAATTCCACAGGCTTTAACAATTAAGCCTGTTTTCTCAAAATATCTTTATCCATTTTCTCTTTGTTATTACAATGCTCTGAAATCTACATGGGAGGCAAAAAAAGTCTTGGTAGTATCCTTTTCTAGACTCATGGATAATTAAGAAACATCAAGAATTTACTTTAAATTTCTGGTTTTGTCGGTTTTGATAGCTAGATGACAGTAACAAATTGCTGTGGTATTGTAAACCAGCTGGAAATACCCACAAATTTTGATGAAATCTATGGAACAAACTGGTCTGGAGACTCAATTTTCTTATGAGTCATATGCACTTGACAAATTAAGATTTGCAAGAGATTATGGTAACACTGTTGGGGTTTTGTTGTTGTTTTGTTTTTTTAAAAGGAAACTCACTATACAAACCCAAGAAGCACCAGTAACACTGGTTTTGAAATACAGTATTAGAATATAGGAAGTACAAGCCATAACAGAATTCAATGAAACTGCAAAAAGAGACAAGTCACAACTGGGAATTCTCTTGCTGGCTCCTAGTGGTGTCACCACAATGGGAACACCTAGTTGAACCCTCGACTGTTTTCATTACAGTATTTGTAAACTCTATGTTTAATAGCAATACTCCAATGTGCCAGACACCATTTTGTACTGCAAATATCTACCTTTTACACTGTAAAATCAACTAAAATCTGGTAATTTCCAGGAAAACACAGCTGTGAAAGTGTAATATTAGGGCTGTTTTGCAGTTTTCATCTTTAAATCTATCTACAAATCTAAACTCACAGAATGGTTGAGGTTGGAAGGGACCTCTGGTCCAACAACCCTGCTCAAGCAGGACTACCTACAGCTGGTTTCCCAGGACTGTGTCCAGACAGCTTTTGAGTATCTCCAAGGAAGGAGATTTCACAACCTCTCTGGGCAACCTGTTTCAGTGCTCAGTCACGCTTACAGTAAAAAACTGCTTCCTGATATTCAGAGTGAACCGCCCATGTTTCGGTTTGTGCCCACCGCCTCTGGTCCTGTCCCTGGGCACCACTGAAAAAAGCCTGGCTCTGCCTTCTTTGCACCTTCCCTTCAGGTGTTCATATACATTGAGAAGACCTCCAATTCACACAAATGCAAATGTTCTAAGAAAATACCATCCTAGATTTCTCAGAAGCGATTCTAAAACCTGACTTGGAGAACTATCCAGCACTTGCTATATAACAACGATCTGGGCAGAGCAAAATTTGCTTGTCTTAAAATAAGCCATATTGGAACTTGTTGATAGTCTTAACACATGCTGAAAAACACTCTAAGAATCATAAAAAGACAACAAATAACCTTTTATGTAAACTACTAAAACACAGATAAAAATGTTAAATGAACATAAAAAAGTGACCTAGTTTATTTATAAAAATAAGAGTTTACAAGGAAAGGTGATAAAATAAATTAACATGGAGAGAAAAAAATTTAACCTTATGTAAATCATACCTTTATTCTCAGCCTACCACCTCTCTAATGCCATCACCAGCCATAAGTGTTGATAACTTCCTGATTTTAGATTAGCCAATTTAAACAAACGTGAAAATTTACCAAATTTACTGTTTTTCAACACCAACGTGTAACCACCAAATCCAACCATGAAAAAAACCCTTATATCCTCAGAATTTGAAGGCCTAGCTTTAATTTATTCCTACTACAACCTCTCTCAGTACAAACACAATCTTTATAGAACGTATTCTGCTTTAAGTTTGCAGTAAGAAACAAAAGGCAAGCTCAAAAGAGGATTTTTTTCCCCGAACATGGATAACACTTTTAGTTTTAAATCTGCTTCCTTGCAAGCAACAGCGTAAAGTACCTACCACAAAGCTCCAATTTCTTAATAGCTCATCAATATTGACTTAACTGACATTACAATTGTAGAGCTTTCCCTTCACATATCAAAGTCGTCAACAAAGAGTCAAGTCTAAAAGCACGTACGGAAACTTCAAAGCTAGACAAACGCTGCTCCTATTCAAGTTAGCGAAAGGCATGAAAATAGCGCATTTAATAAACTCTTGCCAGTTTGGTCATGGTCAGCCACAACCACAATCTGGGTTTTTTTTGTGGACGAGATGGTTTTATCGATTTAAAAAAAAGAGAGAGAGAGAAAGGAAAGACTGCCTGCCACATATCGAAGATGGAGTCACAAGCCGATGAGATGTGAAGCAGGACTAATCTGCCCACAGAGAAAACAATCACTGACAGCACAGGAACCAGCCAGAACTGAATTCTCCTCCTCCAAAAGGCGTCAGGCTGGCAAAACAAAGCAATGCGATACTTCACAGGCCTTTACACCTCCACCTCGAACCTGAACGGCTGTCTCGCACATCCAGGTATGCAAACGAGTAACTCAAACGTAAATTCGGCATACCTCGTTTATGCAACTCCCTGAGCGGAATGCCGTCTCCTCCCCCGCCATCGTAGGGCAGATACGGATCCGAAGAGACATCCATGGCTGTGACGAACCCGAAGCCCGTCTGCCGGCTCAGGAGGGCCGCGGCATTTCTTACGCAAGGGCGGCCGCGGGGGACGCTGCCATGTTTGACCGGGATCCGGCCTGCGCGCCGCCGCCGCCGCC
>NW_010972720.1:567432-567723 GCF_000737465.1 Haliaeetus leucocephalus | reverse complement strand
CCGGCCCCGGCCCCGGCCCCGGCCCCGCTACCTGTGCCTCCCGCCCCGCCCCGGGCGGCAGCGCTCGCCCTTGCGCGTCGTTTCATCTACACAGGAAAACGAAGCCACGTAGCTGACTGCTGACAGGAAGAAGAAAGAAGAAGAAAAGAGCCCGCCGGCAGCTGGCGGGGGGGAGCGGGGGGAGGCGCACCCGACGGGGCGGCCGGGGTTTTGCCCCCGCCCCGGCCTAGGGCTTCCCTGCCCCGGGAAGGCTGGCGGCGACCGGCGAGCGCAGAGGCAGAGGCGGCGGCG
>NW_010972720.1:534852-567422 GCF_000737465.1 Haliaeetus leucocephalus | reverse complement strand
TCGCGCACGCGAAGCTGCCGGACCCGCCAGCCCGGTCAACGAGTGAGCGGCGGGTCGAGCGGCTCGGTTCAAAAGGCAAAGGCAGCGGCACTTGCTTTGTTCGCCCTTCTGGAGCCGCGCCAGCCGAGAGTTTTTAAACGGTTATAGTCGCATTTCATCTGGAAGGGAGAATTCGCGTCTTACCGCTGCGGGGCGGGGGGAAGCCTGTCTCTCGGTAATTGTATTTACTCTCTTCAAACAGCAAAAGTATTACCGCCGAGGAAGAACAATGTAACCTGCGAAAAGCCAACCGCTCCGCCCCACGGGGTCAGCTTACCCCGCTTCCACCTCCACCCCCCCAACCCACCCCGTGCAGGCTGCCGAACTTTCAATTCTACAGCAGTGAACGTCAGGTTTGAACATTTGCAATCAAAAACATTGAAGCAAGAATTTAATCACATACCTAGCTAAAATGGTCAGGTGTCTCCATTTTTTTGGGTGATGATTATTCTGGTATTACAACTGCATAACATCCATACTCATATTTAAAATACTGAGGGCGGGAGAGGAGCACACGTAATAAACACAAGTCCATACTTAAGCTTGCATTACTCTATGCTTGACAAAATGCTCCGAGGCCCTTAAAAGTCACAGACTCAAAATAGGCAACAACCCACATGAATGCTAACCGAGGCGTTCATGTGATACATCATCAAACAGTGACTGTTACAGCTTTGGCAAAACCCAAGCACTTCAAATAACCAGTATCTAGAGACAGGAAATATTAAACTGACTACATAATTGCTTGCATCTGAAACGGATGTTATTATATATTGTATCCATACATTAATCTGTTTACTGTATGATCTTGTACTGGTCCTATCTTGCAATTACTGATAAGAAAACTATTTTACATGAGATTTCCATAGTTAGTTCAGTTGTAACAAAATGGGTAAGATGTGCATATTGTTTTTCATTTTGTTCCCCTCCAGCAGGTAATACACAATTATTGTCCCCTGATCTATTATTCTCAGTTGTTTTACGTGTTCCGCTTCAGTAAAATGGGTCATACATTAACTACGCTATCACTTAAGTTGCAGAGATTCATTTTTGTCAAACTACACAAAAGTAAAAAAAAAATGCTCTCAAGAGCTGAAGATGGACATGCAAGTCATTAGACACACTGCATCAGCATAACACTTTAATATATCTTGTACATATGTGTGTGTATACACACAAACACATGATTTCCATAACTGAGGGGTCCCAGTGAAATTACCGAGACTATTCATGCTTAGCAAAGTTGAGAATACCGCATGCCTGCAGCACCAAGGCCCAGCTTCAGTTTCATTCACACAGGACACAAGGGAAGGAATTAATTTCATTATGTACGCTTTTTCACCTCTAAGTGTGACAGACAGACAACTATTTTAGTTTTCAAACGCATTAGTTTCTTAAATAATTTGCCAAGTTTGTTCTCAAGGAAGTTACTTCTTTTATAAGCCAATACCAATGTTACAGGCTGTGTACTGTAAATGATCTTTCTGAGCACAGAGAAGGACTTAAATTTAATATTTCTTTACTTCACAGAACTGTCAATATATTAAAATCTTAAAAATACGGCTCCAATACAAACGTTGAGAAAATGCTGGTATCTCTATGGATACAAAACCAAGTGAGAATAAAGGAAAAAAAAAAAAGTATGAGCATAGAGCAAAATGTATTTCAAAACCTTAAAGACTATCTTAGCTCCAAGACAAAGGGAAACCTTGAGCCACAGATACGCAGTTCTAAAGTACTGGTGTCTTCTACTGAGTTAAACAGACATCTCCATTTGCTGTCATCTATACAAGGAAATGCTTTCTGAAGAGTGGCCTCCTACAATCATCTTTTCAACAAGAGCAACTGAATCTTTAAGATCTTGAATAACTGAAAGTGGTCTGACTTTCAGAGCCATTATGCATTCTCACCATTTATTTTTTGCCTGTGGAAAAAAAACCCACCCTAAGCACCTCTGAACTTCAAATTATCTACATTACCTTGATTTAAGGAGATGTACAACAGAAAACCCTGAGCACTCTCAACTCCTTATCCCAACAGCACCTGGAAAGTCTGTAATCTTACTGTAAGACTCTAAAAAAGTCATTTGCAGCAGGAAGAAATACAACAATTTTTGTAACCTGAAGAAAGAGAATTATTACAGAATAAACTGTTAATGCATTTATTGGATGTCGATTATAGAAGACAACACTATAAATTCAACTCCGTATTTGAGAGAACATGAAATAAAGGATATACAGGACTTGTATTAACACAGTCTGGAAGATCACCGCTAGTTTAAGAGTTTGATGTAGTTACCAAAGGCCAGGAATGTCTTAGAACTGATAATAAAAATTGGTCACAGCACAAAAATGGCTAACTTGTTTGACTAAACTTGTTCACTGGACTAAGGCACATGCAAAATTTCTGTATAAGTCTGAAATTCAGTCCGAGCTGGAAAAGATAAAGGGTATAACTAGTTGGAGGGCACATCTGATAAACTTTAGATATGAGGGGAAATAATGACAAGAAGTCTGCAGTGTAAAACACATACAACTTCATATTTGCTACATAAAATTTCACGAGACCCCCTAATATTAAACTGCAACAGCTCTTCCAAAGTCACTGCTTATAGACAGGCTGCCAAATACAGTTCTTTGTCTGTCTTAAAAAGCAGAACAGTCAGTCTCCCTTCTCAGTTACCAGCAGCTTGTGTTTCCATTGTTCATACCCACTACCACTGTGTGTATTCCCTTTCCTACAGTACCATGAAAGGTGGGGGGGGGTTTGTAAGCAAGAGAGAGAGATACTATGTATGCTAACATGACCTAGTTAAGCCAGTCTTTTTTTTTTTTTTTTTAATATCTAGAAGTCTATACAATTTAATCTTTCCAAATTACTCTTTTTCTACCTGGTCTGAAATAGTGTCTGACTTCAACCGTCTGACAATTTTATATTCAAAAGAGTATGTCAGTTATTTCTGTTGTGAAGTTCAGCAAATTCCAAAATTGTAGTTAGTTAAATGCTGTCTCTAGTTAACTAGGTATTTTGGGTATTATGGAGTACATAACATTATGAATATTTGTTGTAAGGCCTAAAGTTAGTTTTACAATAGCCTTATTTTCAATGACTGAGAACCCCTTAAAATGGCCAATTTAGTACATAGAACAGCTCATATGTAAACAGCAGGTTTGTACAGCAGATTGCTTTCAAGGAGATTTCATCACAGTAATTATAGACCAAGGCCTCAATCCCAGAAATCCTCCATGCCCAAGTAACTTCACACATCTGAGTGCTCCCATTGTTCTCAACAGGCACATACTGTTGTTAACCATTACTTAGATGCATCCATCTTTGCAGAAAAGGGCTTTAAATCCATTGTTCTAGAAATATCATAATGTATACAGATGACACACCTTTAAGGCACAGTAAGAATGAAGAAAGATACCTTAATCCTGCCTCCACACCTTATCTTTTCCCTTTTAGGGAGAGAGAAGATACACATTCAAGATAAAGTATCTGAAAATATAAGAATAAATCAGAGGTTAGACACATCAGATACACCCAGGGAAAGGTGTTTTGAGGTGACAGAACAAGGCCAGTGAAAAGAAGGGGAGTATTACAGAGGTATGACGGCCTGCTTACCCAAGGTTAGAGGGAAGACCCTAATTCTGAAGCACTACTCCACTATTTCATGTTAAAAAGTAAGCTAGGTTTAAGGAAGACAGCCAAGCACCTTGTTACATATAAACCAAACATAACCTCTCGATTCCCTCAATTACTTGGTTTATTTTGGTGACAGAATATATAATTTCATTGCACCAGGTAATGAAAATTAAAATTGTGGTTTTTATGAAATTCCAAATGTAAGATTGAGGATGCTGAATGATTTCATTAAAGTAACAAGAGATGCCAAAAATGTGTCTGATAATTACAAATGTTAGTGTGACTGATGCAAAAGATTTTGGTGACTCTTAACTGTCAGTTTCTTTCCTATTATTATTACTCAAAACTAAAGCTTCTCCTTCAGCAGAGCTAGCAGATAATGTTCTCTTGAAAAATGCTACATAATAGAGCATGCCTCAAAACAGCTACCATCTCCAACTGTTCTGAAAAGAATTTAACTCATATGCACCCTCAGTTGAAGGTTGGGCATGAAAGCATTCATTTACAACAGGGTGCCAATGTCTCAAAACCTACTGTGTCCCATTCCTCTTCCTTCCATTCCTTTTCTTTCCAGCTTTATTCTCCTGCCTTTTTTTCCGATTTCTTCTTTCATTTACCCTTTCTCAATCCATGCGGTCAAATTAAGCCCAGGTCTAATTCCTCTACCAGCTTGACTTCTCTTATTTAACTTGTCTCAGTTTACTGATCTTGCAGCCCCTTCAGTCTGACTTTGTTTGTTCTGCATAAAAATCACACAACTTTCTCATCTGGGTCACACAGAGCCAGCAGTGGGAAACACTAAAGACAATAAAAGAAGAACAAACACCTTTCTTCTAGTTCTGGTACCCAGACATGGTCCAAGATGAAATAACTCAAAGATGCAATCACAGAAAAGGGAAAAAAAAAAAAAAAAGAGAGAAAAAGAAGTTCAGTTATACAGAGCTTCAAATTAAGACACAGTAAAAAAAAAACCAAAACAAACCCAAAAACTTTAAAATCTTAAAGTACAGAGTTCCCAACTTCATTCATTCATCAGCATTACATAGAACCCTGTGCTTGATCACAGCTGGTGTTAAGCCAAAGTCTCCCAGCTCCCTATCAGGCTATAAACAGAAGACTCCATTAAGCTGTTTCCATTGCCACCTCATCAAAAGCCTCAATGAGGCAGACAGACAATGACAGGAAAAATTCTAGACCAAGTATAATGTAAAAGCAGAAGAAAACAAATTTATAGCATATGCTGTTGAGTAGTTCAAGGCAGATGGGGTTTAAATAAAACAGGAGTCAAAAAATCCCAGAGGAATGTGCTTAGCAGTAATACACGATAAATTTTTTTTCTACTTACATTTTATCATACAGAAAAAAACCCAGCTCCTTAATCACAGTTTCTTTTTTCACAATCATTTGTTTCCCACAAATTAGTCACTTAATTTTGCTCACAATCATTTCACCCAGCAGAGAACACTTTATTCCAGGATCTAGCCTAGTAAGCTTGCTTCTTCACTGGCCAACCACAGGTTCTTGAATTACACTTCTACAGCATTGTACAACTTCCAGTGGTGCTTTTACTCACTGTCCAGACACACAAGATGGTAATTGAAGTCAAACCCAACCAGCAAACAGAATGCAGTAGAACAGGTCATATAGCCACAAGCATGTTGCATAATCAGTTCTGAGACTGACTTCCCCCCTCAAAGTAGCTGAACCTTCACCGTAAATCAGTTGAACAGGAGGGAAGGCTCCCCACTGCAGTGCAAAACTTTAGGGCAGAAGAAAGAAATAGACAGAACAAAGGGGAAATAATGAAATCATGATGCAACATTAATGCCTAAAACCAAAAATAAACTGGAAAAAAACGCAAGCATTCGGTCCCTAAAGACTGCTTTGACATCTTGGCCCAAAACACTGAACACAAGACTACTCTCTTCAGTTTTCTTTTCACTTCTTTCTGGGGTTGTCTATCACACGCTCCTTGATCCATTACCCAATGATGCTGGAAGAAAATCTTTGACATCAACAGACTACATCTAGCTATCAGCCGAGAGAGGTGGTGGGGGGGGGTTTTCCTGTGTTTTCTTTCTTTTTTTTTTTTTTTTTTAATTAAAGTTGGTCAGCTTCACACTGACATTAAATTTATCTACTTTTACTGTACTAATCATGCAAGGAGGACTTGGAAAGAAAAGCAGGCTATTTTCTGTAAACAAGTTGCTTTCTCTGATTCTCTAAGAGCCTCTTTACTTTCTTTATTTTTTCTGTTCTTTTTCCTTACAGGGTACGGTTTTACTAAGAAAGTAAGTCTTGCTGCATTTTCAACTTTGCATACGTGTCCTTTCCTCACACTCCAATCTGCTAAAACTGTAGTTATAACTCATCAACAAGAAGATTTGGCATCCTTACTAGGAAGCGACCCTGGCTTACTTAGCAGCTTTCCTAAAGTTTACTTCCCCCTTTTCTAGGGCTAGTCAAAATTCTGCTACTGAGATCATTCTATTTTTCCTCTTACCTAAATGCATATAAGGAAATAGGTTTTATCTGTTAGATTGCTCTTATTCTGTTTTAGGGTTGTTTATTTTTGGCCACTATTTCCAACTTGCTGTTCAAAGGGGATAAAATTACAGCACCAACACGTATTCCTCCCTAGATATGCCATATATATTAAGCTTACTTTCTATCTTCAAGAATATTACATCTTCTCCATACATGCATAAGCCGTGTGAACATAGCGCCAACAGCAATTTTGTATGTTGTTAATACATAATACTATACTATGCCAGGCATATTTGAATTCCATCAAATTATGAGCTCAGTACTTAGTAGTGGTCAGAGTAAGACTTGCTACTTTACTTTCATGACATGCCCATCTTCCAAATGCTGTGTGAAGTTCTGATCCCTCCCTTAAGTTACAGATACTAGAAAAGGTTCAGAAAGGGGCAGCGAAAAGGATCCAAAGCATGGGACAGCTGCAAGGTCCAACTGAGCCGACCAGAAGTCCTTAACCTGGAAAAGAGATAACTGAGGAGGGAAAGAAATAAGTAGCAATGAAATTCAATTTTTGAACCACCTGTTCTAATAACAGAGCTCCTAAGACAGTTATTGCTCTAGAGGATCAAGACCACTACAAACGACAAGGGCAAGGACAACAAGAAATTAGTGAGTATACCTTGTATACAGGTATAGCAAAACATAAGCTATAAACAGTTTGATACCTCACACTGGTGATTAATAAATACAACTGTTCACTGATTTGCTGTAATTAAATCACTGCTCTGACACCTGAGATTTTAATCCATGATTCTTTCCTCTCTCCTCTTAAAAGTGGGAGAAGGACTACCACCTTTCACAGTGAAGCACAATGCTATCGATACGTTAATCCTTGTTAGTTTCTACATGCATATGGCCAATGCATGATAGGCCTTATCAAAGTATGTGTATTTGGCAAGACAATCAAGTCACCCTAGTTTCAGGTCACTGTGAGAGACTGAAAGAGTTAATGTCTCAAACATTGTGGTGGGGCAAGTTCTGCTTAAAGACAAACCCTGCACAGCAAGGAACCAAGGTGAAAAGCCCATCAGCTCAGACATCAGCAACAGGAGGGGGAGGGCGTGCTGGAGGGTGTGCAGCTCCCTGCTCTGATAAGCTGTTCTGATACAAAGATCAAACAATGGCCACATCTGCAGGGAAGGAGAAGTTACTCCACAAACGACCCCCAAGCCCAAAGGCTCACAAACCGCTCATTAACCTGAGAGTTTGGGTGCCGGCCTGAAGGAGGATCAAGGATGATAAAAGGACACAAGCTGAAGCCCGCTGGGACTGGACCCCTTGGCTGACTGTACACTTCAGCTGACCGAACCAATGCTGGACCCAGGACCGGTGAAATCTTTCTCTCTTCCTTTCTCTCTCTCTCTGTCTTCTTCTCTCTTTCCCTTTCCTTTTTCACAATCCCTACACCACATCCGTTTCAAGATATAAACCGTTGACCAAGTCTGAGACTAAGAGTAGATCCAGCCGCCCCTAGACCCTTCTCTGAGGAGGAGTCTGGAAAGCAAGGGGGTCTGCTCTGAACCTCGTGACTCAATGGGAGGGATCTCCTTATTCCCTGAATTGACGTATATGGTTACACAGTTTACAGAAGTAGTCTTATGCCAATTCCTGTTGTGAGAAACCCTGCCACCTACTACCACACCTCCCCAGTTCAGTTTGCTTCTGTCATGAATAAAATCTTTAACTGATCATTTGGTGTTGTTTCACCTTAATTTAGCCCGAGGGAATTTCAAATCAAACAGGACTCCCTGGTCTGTCCAGTCTGGGTCGTGACAGTCACCCTGTCCTAGTTTCACATCAAACCTTTCTGTATCAAGCACAGTTTCATTTCAATAAGCTCATAATGTTACTGATTTGTTATTAGTTAGAATTAATCATATTTAATTTTAATAGGAATATGGAACTGTAAGAAATATTTTAGCAAAATTATATATTGCATTCTATACATTTAACCAACAATACCCCCTAAAACCAGTATGCATCAGGAGAAAGATTTTTCACAGCTGCAACTATCAACAACAACAAAAAAAGATCTTAAGCATTTATGCTGTGCAAGGATGAGTGACAAGGAAGTCCATGTGTCAGTCCACGCTAACGCATAGGCTGGTGTTAGCCTAGGCAAGACTGGCAGTTATAACTGTTCTCAGCAATATTTATACCTGGACATAGGTTCAAAATAAAGAAAAGAAGGTAGTTCTTCACAAAAAAATGTAGCTAAGCTATTAGAGCTTGCCAAAGGATGGTATGGGTACTAAAGAATTGCTTCAAGAAAAAGTCAGTGGAAGAAAAATCCACTGATAAGGACTAAAACTAAAAATCCCCACCCAGTTGAGGGAGGCCCTCAGCCATACAGGACTGCTGTACAAGGACTCAGATGCTTACCACTTAGTCACTCTGTTCTTACTCTTCCTTAAGCACTGACTTTTGACAGGATGCCAAGCTAGGTGGATTTGTGGATTGACCCAGCACAGCCGTTCTCGTGTTTCAGGGACATCATGATATCCTCTTCCAGAATAACATTTCTCTTTAATCCAAGCAGATGAAAAGCTTTCACTTTAAAATGCTCGTAAGCAAGAATATTCTCAAAGGTAGAGAACAAGAGTGCAGCCTGACATCAATTTGGTTAGAATAGCATCCGCCTCCTTTGGCTGACTTGAGAGACAAATCAAAGGTAAAACAAATGAATGAAAAATTATTAAAGCTGTAGTGAAAATTGTTTATTTAGTACCTAAAGACTTTGCAGTCATATTAGACTAAATTATTTTATTGTATACTTCAGACTCTTCTTTCTACCTACCTACATATATGCCATCACATTTCTTCTGCTTTCATTCCTTCATCTTACACTATTCATACAGTATGCCTGGCAGAAGGACCTACTTACAATAACACTACACCACGCTGTCAAGTCAGCAGTAACTGCATCAGAAGCATCTGTTAACAAAGCCAGTGCACTTTAAGAACTTCAGCAGAGCTGCAGAAGGAAACCAACAAGACTATATAGTATTAGAAAGTTGGAAGGACTGAATTACTAGTATTATGATTCATCTTATTCCAGAGTAGCAGGCTGGAAATGCGTATGCTTGTGTGTTTTGGAAGGTGATGAAACCTAAGTTTGGAAATACAACTTTGGTGGGAAAGACTGGTGAGACCATTCAAGGACTGCTTGTAGAGTGAAGTTATAAAAACAACAGTTCTCAAACAAGTCCTCAAAGAACTGACCATGGCATTTGTGAGAAATTGAAATGGTCAATATTTGTTTTTAAACATTTAAGAAAACAAGAAACTAATCAGTTACTAAAACTCTACATACACACTGCCATAATTTCCATCCCTCGGAAAGTCTAATGCCACATCAATCCAATTACAATCTTAAGGCCCAGACTAACTAACACTGTAACACCATTACAGGCTGTTCAACTAAAACGACATCAAGTGAATTTTCAATTTGCACAATAATTATGTTAAAAAAGAAAAAAATACATCAGAGTTCAGGAAAATCACTATCATGATAAACAGGTAAGATGCAAAAGACATTTCAAACACCTGCAACTCACTCATTCAATAATGACATCCAATAATTAAGATAAAACATTTTTTCCCCTTAACCTAAGAATCTTCCAGCCAATTTTTTTGTTTTCTGCCAGGAATTTTGAAATCCTTGAAGGAAGAACTTTGTTAATTAGCCCAGTTATCCATGTAAACATAACATAAAATAACTTGTGTTCCAAAAAGATGGACAAAATTAACTTAATGCATTACTAATAAAAAAAGTAAATGAAAACATGGTTCTGTATTGTCAGATATCCTGTGTTCAGCTGCGTTAGCAGTATGGAGCACAGGCAAAATGTCTGCAGTTCTAACTACAATCCAACAGGAAAAAAAGTAAAAGATAACCAGCTACTGACAATTTAACTATTCAAAATAAACTAGCTGTGCCTCATGCTTGCCCCTGTGATCACAGCAAGTCATATTATCTCATGCTTGAATTTGTATGGCATCATTTGAGACTGAATATACTCCTTACTTAAGAAGAATGAGCCCTTAAATGGAAATATTGCTAACTTGGAAAATAGGCTGTATGTAACTTAGGAAAGAGATATGTCAAGCTGTCATAATGACTGTTCAGTCAAGTCAGTTTTATATCACATGCATGGAAAACACAAAAAATGCCAATAGTGCAAAATGACTTTGAAGACCCTTCTTCATACAGCTCTGCCCAACAGGAAGAATCTGTTCATGCAATTTCCATGCATAAAGAATGTAACAGGAACTTAAGTTCTTCATGCAGGAAATAAGTTATTTTATTCTTTTCTTTGTGTTCTTTCTTTTCTTTATAAACTGCGATAGCTAAATAGAAACAAGCATGCACATGAAAGGACATTCATGTGTTGTTGGAAAAGATAACTATGTCTAGATATTGCTTGAACAATTAACCTCTGATGTGGTATGAATTTCTTGATTATACAGAGTCACCTCACACTTGCTGAAAATCACATTCTGTTGCTCAAATAACACCATAACATTAGTTCACTATACCATATTTTTAATGTCGGTATTTAGGGCACTGAAAACGGATTGTTTTGGTCTCTCACTTTAAGCAAAGGACTCCAACTCATGGGTAAGGGCAGTTTAGGAGAGCTGCAGTGTTTTACACCATGACCTGTTGGCATAGTCTTTTTTTTTAGTGGCACTGCTGTTACTGCAAGGAGATAGTAGCGGCTGTAGCAGCAGCTTTTGAATTACCAGTTTACAGGTTGTCATATTAAGGTTAACTATTGCCAATTTTATGTTAACACCATATGCCAGACTGTAAACTGTCTCCACACTGAAGTCACAATATAAGCAACCAAGCTCCTTCAACTGAAGCAGGAATCATTATAGCTATTGAAAAGAATGCCAAGCTCATTCAGGACTCAAGACTCCCACAGACAGATCAAAGTACCTTGAGATAACACCAGTGAGATCATTTGTTTGCAAACCATTTTTACTGCAAATGAGGTTTAATCATCTGATTTCAGTCAGTGCCTTGAAAAATTTGCAGTCTGGCAACACCACAAAAATCCACCCCCTGCAGAGCTTGCTCTACACTTCAATAAAAAAAATAGTGAAAACTCATGCAGTCCTCTCTTCTATCATATAAACAGCCCTCAGTTTCACCTCACTAGTTGGGTAACTCTGAGTCATAAAAGAAAAAAGTTTGAACTTTTGAAGATACTTGTTATGTCCTTCAAGCCCAGCCAGTAGCCAAGAACTGCATGTGTCTCAAGCTTTAGAGACAGACAAGGCAAGCCAATGCTGAGAGAAACAGAATGGATTAGACGTTTAATCTTCTCATTCATATTCCCCAGTTAAAAAATTAATCTGGTAATATATTTCACTTCTGGAGATTTCACTTCTGATTAGAAAGAATTCTTTTTTCCTCTGCTAAAGTGATGGAAAACAACTATCCTAGTGTAACAATTTTTTAAAAGCTAAATAGTATACACCTACTCGTATAAAATTTAAACCAGTGAATATTAGCTTATATGGCTTAACTATTAAAGAACTGACAGCTTCTCAATAGTAAGTATAACATGCTTAAATTGACCTAGCAAGAAGCAGGACAAACAGTCTAAAAATAAAACATAGATAAGCCATGATGAAAATGATCTCCACAGATTGCATACATGGAAGTACATTGCATGTACAAGCATTGGTAAGACGTCCCTACAAAGAGGCAGATACTTCTGCTATCGGTATAATGTCACCGTACTTCTCATTAGACAGTAGTTCAACAAGGAAAAACACTAACTTCAGTACTACAAAGAGATTAGTTTTGATAAGCAACAAAAGCAAGTTTTGATCAAAGCTGACAGGCAGTATCCCTTCTAGGCAGGGCTTTGGTGCAAGCCATCCAAGCCTGCACATGCATAGCAATTTAATTATTTAGCATGTTAAAACACACTACCCTCAAAGAATTCATAATTTCACAATACCTACTTGTTCTCCATAATCCTGACACTAAAAGTCTGAAATTTGTGCAGAGAAAACAGCTACTGGAGAACTTAACAGGAATATGATATAGTATATATATAATTATGGTATAATCACTATACATATGTATTTATATAATATATGTATTTAGTATATAATACTACATATTCACAGTTTCTGTATTCTTCTCAGATGACACAGTAAGGGACAGGTCACATACATGCTTTCAGATGGTGTTAAGAGAAACAAGATTGTTGTACAACATTGTTTTTAAGATAATGGTGAATCACCCATGTGGAACTACACAAAACCATTCAAATTGCAAACCAGAGGTGACACTAAAAAGGCAAATCTCTACCAAATAAATATTAAAGAAACCTAAAAGTCGAGGTGATAAGACTTTCTGAAGACTGGTTCCAGTTAATGTTCACTTGTTTAGTCCCATATAGTATCAAGGAATTTCCCACATAAGACAAGTAGTACATATCGTTAGTATTCTTTCCCAATACCATCCACCTTCCACATGTTTTCAACAGAAAGCATATTCACCACTGAGTAACAGCCTCAATGACTTTGTATGCCTCAGTTAAGTACTTAAGTATGAGTGGTAATGTGAATGGCAGTACTGTGCAGGCTTTATAGAATTGCTGTCCTGACAGCCAAAGGACTTACCAAGCCTACTGAAATAAGCAGAATTCTGTTACCTTACTGCCCTCTGAATGAGGGGGAAAGACTACAATGACTTTAGAAATTCCATAGTGTTAGCTTTTTATCTGCATAATATATGTGCAGTTTATGGTTCAATCTTCATTAGCCAAAAAAAGAAGAAAAAAAAAAAGATAGACAAGTTCTTAATCCTTCAGTTTCTCCTCATTGCATGGTCTTGATTTTTTAAAATCTGTCAGTCTGTATTTTATTACATAAACTGTAAAATTACAATGAACACTCTATTGTCCATGGCAGCTTATCCAGACTGGATAAATTCACGTCTGTGCTCATTTGTACGCTGAGCTTACATTCTGCAGCTATGCAGCTTTCAATTTAACTACATTATTTCCATAATCATTTTAAGTACAGATACATTATTGCCATTTTGTTCATGTTGCTAAGAAATGAGGCTTATAAGTACTTCCAGCCCTACAGACTCAAGACACAACCTATATGTTTAAACAGGGCTCCTGATTTTGGCAGGGTTCACCAGCTAAAGCACGGACGGAGCTAGCCATAATGCCTCTGCATTCACATGATGCTCTGGATGGCCTCCAGTATTGAGAAGCATGGGATCTTCCAGTTACTGGGATGGTCCTGCCCTTCCTCAGGAGTTGGGACAGATTCTGTATTGTGAATTCATCTGTACTTAGACTCAACAGAACAAAAATACATTAATAAAGAGATGATGAAGAGTATTTAAATAATAATAATTAAAACAAACAAAACAGTTGATGCTAAGTGAATAACAGAGGACTACAAAAAGGGCACATGCAGTCCAGCAAGGAAGTGCTTATTTCGTCTTGTCAATGAGATTTGCTGAATTAAAAACACACAAGAAAAAATACCTTACACATTTCAAGACCTAAGCTATGAGAAACACAGATGTTCACCTCCTGCATGTAAGTTTATTTAAAACTTTTTTAGAAGTTTATTCTTACCACCTTGAAAAGAAAATTTATACCAGATTCTGATCTACTGCTAAGATATTTACTATGATTTACCGTACAAGAAAATATTTTCCATGCATAGAGACACATAGATCACCATTCACTTAAATAAAATAATAGGGCTTATTACTATTGCTGCCTCTTACTGAGTGACCAAAACTGGGGCAAGCAGATATGTCATTAGCAAAATAATTCAACTCCAGGAAAGAAAATACATTAATATTTATGTTCTAATGCACATTCTAATACTTCAGCATTACAATGAGATAGGGGCTGCTGGCATGTGCAGCAATTAGCATTGCTTTTGACAGTGCAAACAAAACAAACCACCTCATGTGTTTGGACTCAATTTACAGATGTAATTTCACAACAAGTAAGGGACAGAACAGTGGCTCTGAAACTATTTATTTTACTGCAAACTTATTATCCTTCAAGCTTGAAGTGATGAAGAGGATTTATATAAACAATAACCAGAGTAGCTTCAGACTTTCAGTACAGGCTGCAAATACATTAGACAAGCAAGGTACTCACTTTTAATTAAGTGCCAGATATTCAGAACAAAACATTACACATGGAAGCTAGTCGTTCAGTTAATAATTTCCTAACTATTAAGTGCTTGACTTCATCATGCTGGTGTTCTATAAGTAATTTGGCAGAAGGAATTTTTATGTAGATTGAAGGTGCCCTGGCTCTTGATACCTGTATTGGTATACAAGTTAAATAACTGCACATTCCAGATGTATCTAATTAGATAGAAGGAGTACAGATGAGAAGGATGCCTATAACGATAGGACACAACTATCTAGTACAATGCCAACATCCAACTGCCAAATGTGGCAAAGGGAAAATGCGTGAAGGAAGAGACTCTGCAGGGAAAGAAGACAACTGAATGTTATTGGGGAAGGAAAGGCTGATAAAAAAAACTCAAGAGGCTGAGTTTGATTTTAAACAAAACAAGTGGAAGTGATAGGAATATATATTTAACTAAGTTTACCATCTTAAACAGAAATTTATTTCTTTCTCTCCTGTTCTCCTCTTTGACCACTGCTAAGAGAATGTTAACGCTTTCACTCCATTAACTGCTTTGTTAATTGGAAAAAAAAAAAAGGAAGAGCCTCCCAGTTCTTTCTTCTTTGTATTACTTCAGTGCTTTTATCAGTGCTCACAGTAGAAAGGTTTTTTTGTAACTTTTCACTTAGTCGAAAGTTCAACTCATATGGTGTTTTCTGTTGCTTCTAATAACCTTCGCTAGTTCTAAGGTTTTTGCCTGTTTTACAGATCTGAAGCTGAATCAAGCAGAAAACAGATTTATCTCCACAAGTAACAATTAAAAGAGACTGTTACTTTCTGCCCCAAAGAAATACTGAAGACAGTGGGACTTCCAAAATCCTGCTGCAATGAAGAAAGACCAGGTAGCTGCAGAACAGCCATCCTTCCCCTACTTGACAAGAAGTTTGTCATTTGCCAGAAGTAAGTTAATATCTGCCTTGTATCAGAAGTCATCCCATACGATGCAACTTAAGACATGCACACAGAAAAATGTTCAGCCACTTTTAGGTTTAAAGCATGCCTCTGAAGGACAGATTAGCTAAAGAGAAACATTAATTAGTCATGAAAAAGGGTCAATTTTGTTTATTAAAAAAACAACAACCCCCCCAACAAAGCAAACCAAAACACACAAAACCACAAAATTAAAACCCAAAGAAATTTTTAAGCTGAAATTAACATTAACTTACCAATTGATGCATCACCATCCAAGAGATTGTCATCTTCAGAGGTCTGAAAGTCCATAATTACACCTGCTCCATCTAAAAGCTCCTCATCGCTGCTTGCACTAGTTATACTGTTGTAGCTGTTTCGATAGTAGCCTCTATGAAACAGCTGCTCAGACTCCATTTAGCTGTTTTATAACCTATATAAAGAAAATGAGTTATTTTCTATTTGAATATGCACAAAAGATTGAGAAGCTTATATCAAATAAAACAAAACTAGTGTATTTCATGGTCTGGGGAAAAAATATTAAGGTCACAATACTACAAGTTACAAAAAACATAGGAGTAATACAGATCATTAAATATATAGAACATTTTTCACAAATTTTTAGTGATTTTTAACTGGATGATGCTTCCTCACCCCCTTTCTTTGGCTCTCCTTAGTTTGATGTTATCATCATGAAAGTATTTCACTTTCAGTACCAGTGGTTGGAATGTGCATTGCACCATGGAGCTGGTACAAAATCCAGCCAATGTTAAGGTTAAAAAAGGAGCTTCTTTAGCAGTGGCATCTTTGTACTGTGTTTGCTTGGAGTGAAACAGATGGCAGGCTAATGCTGTAGTCCCCTGAACAAAACTCTTCACAGTCTTTTGCACAGAAGAGTGCAAATACAAAAGTGGAAAACAGCTCAAAATCTTCATGTCCACATAAAACTTCCAAACCCCTTACCTATACACCTTTTGTTTGGTGGTTGTTTTATTTTTAAACACAATGAGGTGTCAGCAACGCATTCTTTTGCACATTCAGTATAACACTAACACATTAGGTTTTCAGACTCAGACCAAGTCCTCCTTTCCCTTGTAGAGGTAAATCTCACAGAAATAACTTCATGATTGAGGTGGGATGGAGGACAAGGCATGATCACACCTTGATTCCATGCCCTCCTTCATCCAAAGGAAGTCTCATGTTTGTCATTTCTCAAACATCATCACTCCTTATTAACATACAACCCAACATACATTTTTTCAGTAATAAGAAACCATTCATTCCCTCCAAGCAAAGTAGATGACCCCCCCCAACCCATGTCTGAATCTTTTCCTTACACCCATTTTCCTCTACTTATCTGCAAATTCTGTAACCATTCACTGTAACTGCTGCAAAGCTATATGCACTGTAAACATCCAGACAGCTGGCAGCAATAATAACAGGTAACAAGACTTCCAGTTCAGATCCCTCTCCTCTACCCAGCTGTTGAGCCTTGTGAACATATTGGGTTTGCCTAGCAAGTTTTTAGTAGCAGGGGCTGCTACAGGGGTGGCTTCTGTGAGAAGCTGCTAGAACCTTGCCCCGTATCCAATACAGCCAATGCCAGCCAGCTCCAAGATGGACCCGCTGCTGGCCAAAGCCAAGCCTGTCAGCGATGGCGGGAGTGCCTCTGGGATCACATATTTAAGAAGGAGGAGGAAAAAACTGTGCAACAGTAATTGCAGCCAGAGTGAGGAGTGAGAACATGTGAGAGAAACAGCCCTGCAGACACCCAGGTCAGTGAAGAAGGAGGGGGAGGAGGTGCTCCAGGCGCCAGAGCAGAGATTCCCCTGCAGCCCGTGGGGAAGACCATGGTGAGGCAGGCTGTCCCCCTGCAGCCCATGGAGGTCCAGGGTGGAGCAGATCTCCACCTGCAGCCCATGGAAGACTCCACACTGGAGCAGGTGGGTGCCCAAAGGAGGCTATGTCCCCGTGGAAAGCCCGCACTGGAGCAGGCTCCTGGCAGGACCTGCGGATCTGTGGAGAGAGGAGCCCATGGAGCAGGTTTTCTGGCAGGACTTGTGACCCTGTGGAGGACCCACGCTGGAGCAGTGTGCTCCTGAAGGACTGCAGCCCATGGAAGGGAGTCACGCTAGAGCAGTTCGCGAAGAACTGCAGCCCATGGGAAGGACTCATGTTGGAGCAGTTCATGGAGGACTGTCTCCTGTGGGAGGGACCCCACGCTGGAGCAGGGAAAGAGTGTGAGGAGTCCTGCCCCTGAGGAGGAAGGAGCAGCAGAGACACCATGTGATGAACTGACCCCCACCCCCATCCCTGTCCCCCTGCACCACTGGGAGGGGAGGAGGTAGAGAATCCAGGAGTGAAGCTGTGCCCAGGAAGAAGGGAGGGGTGGGGGAAAGGTATTTTAAGATTTGGTTTTATTTCTTATTACCCTACTCCAGTTTGATTGGCAATAAATTATGATAATTTTCCCCAAGTCGAGCCTGTTTTGCCCCTAATGGTAATTAGTGAGTGATCCCTCCCTGTTCTTATCTCAACCCACGAGCCTTTTGTTACATTTTCTCTTCCCCGTCCAGCTGGGAAGGGGATGATAGACTGGCTTTGGTGGGCACCTGGGGTCCACCCAGGGTCAACCTACTGCAGTGAAATATAGCCAAACTGGTTGGCCAATATCAAGAGTTACTAGCGGAGGTCAGACAGACAGCTTTCCCATATTGGCAAATGGCTCAGCCTTCTAGGTAAGTTACCTAGAAAAAGGATTGAAAAATGAAGCAACAAGGTTTGCTGTGTAGCTGCAGATGGAATTCTCAGCACCATGCAGCTGGGTGATAACACAAGATAAAATTCTGTACAGATAAATACGAATCACGTCACTTGGCGAGGGGGCAGCACAACCAATCCCAACTTATCTTATAAAGCAATGGGCTCTGACCTGACTACGACCATTCACAAATGTAGTAATAAAGTTACAAGAAAGAGCTCAGCATGCACTAGCAGTCCCCAAATTAACGTGATACAAGAATTACCAGTTAAGAGAGAGAACTTCATTAAAACTCTATAAATCCACAGCTTGTCCACACCTGAAATACTTTACACAATGCCAAAAGTCCAAAAAGATTACAGAAGAGCTGAAACGGTTTACAAAAGAGCACAATGATGATGGAGTACAAATTAGCTTTCCTCTAAAGGGCAACAAAATGGATCGGGACTTTTCGGTCTGAAAAAGATGTAATGTAGATGACAACACAATAGATGTCAGCAGAATCACAAGTGGCATGAAGAAAGTGAAAAGCCTCAGTTGCTTTTAGGTAGTCCCTATGTGTTATAATGAAAGTGATGAGGTGACAAACAGAGAAAAAAGGGCTGATTCTTCACACAGCATGTAGGGAAGGGGTGTAATTCTTTGCCACTTTTCAGAAATATGCAATGGTTCATAAAGCAGCCTGACAAATTCACAGAAGAAAAAAAAAACATCAAAAGCTATTAAAGATGACACCTCTGGTGGAAATGCTGGAGGCTAGGAGAGCATTCTGCAGATGTGCATATGCTTATTCTGTTCTTATACTCTTCTCTAGATATCTGTTATTGGGCAAAACAGATCCCTTTGGCTTTACCCATTCTTATTTCCTTTAAAAAAATTATTTAGAATATTTACAATTTAAAACATACTCTTTCTTCAAATAAATTTCTTCCATTCATCTTTATGTGAAAAGTCTTAATATTCTACCATTTTACAGGCACTGAGAAAAGCTTCTGAATGAACAGCCAAAAAAAATTCAGTCATATGATGAAGCATATCCTATTTGAAAATACAGTTGCTTACACCTGGAAACAATGGAAGCATCTCCATTTTTTTCCCCAAATAGATCAGATCACAATTTATAATTTATTCAGAAGCTATACTTGAAACTGTTCAACAGATACTAACTTTTCACACACGGTAATTTTTGGCATTCCCAATAAAACCGTACCTACAAAGAACATGCCCAAGAAAAAGTCAGATCACAAATAGTCTGACTATTTCATTACCATGCTCACAGAAAGTCCTGTTAACATCACTCTGCCTGTACCAGTTGGGTACTATCATAAATGGAAACCACACAGCTCAGCTGAAATGAGACTCTGGGACTTCCTAGAAGTGTTTCCACTCACTGCATCATTCGTCACCTTCTTCCACCTGCTCCATGCACCAAAAATTATATTCTAGACTCTCATCTGCCAATTGGCCTCCTGCCTGAGTGAAATCTTTGTTCCTTTTACATTCATCTGATTTTTCCTACATTCTGATGAGGTCTGCAATGAGACAGAAAACTCTCCTGCCTTGTCCATAAAAGTAGCACTAGAATACAAAAAGGACAAGACACAAACCCCTCCCTCAAGCACACTGCAAGTTTTAGTCTATTGTGTCCTCTTCCTGTTGTATATGTGACATTTTTAATAGTTAATTTTTTTCATTCATGTAGTAATCTTTATTACAAAGGAGAAAACAATTAACAAGCAAGAGAAAGACCACTGTTGAGTTAGCAATCACAAAAAGTTGTTTGTAAATGTATCAAAACAACAAAGAGGTAGCAAATCCAGACCCCAAAAGTACTACCACTTCTGTGAAGAGAAATAACTCTCCCTTTGGATGTCTTTTAAATCACTTCAGATAAATGTCAGGGCAGTGGATTACAGATATTACATCTTCCAATAACTGCAAAAATGCTTTCAGCCTGGGCTTCAATAGAAAGGAAAGTTTCATCAATTAGTCAGTAACTGACAAACAAAACCACAGACTCTCCAGAGCCAGACCAAATATACTGGGAAGAATCCCTGCATCATCTCTGCACAAACGTGATTGCACATGCCAACTCCTCTGGCACATACGTGCCTACTGTTACACGATAGGCATGAAACTACAGGCCTTCTCTTCTTGTTTTGAAACACTATGTGTCTCCTGCTGTAGAAGTATTGCTTCTGACAGACCTCTCCAACAATCAAGCAAAACCTGTAACACCAAAACCATTCATTTTGAGGACCCAAACCAAGATTCTTAAGTGTACATTAATTCTCCACATTCCCAGAGACTCAAGTACCCCAGCTGCTTCGTATCTGATACTGTTACAGATACTGCTTTACAGCTGCATGCAGTAATGGCAGGAATGCAGGAAACTAAGATAATGAGAAAGGTAACTGTTCAAAAAGCTTCACATAGGACTAAAATTTTACTTCTTGAGAGCATGTCAGTCACTAGTTTGTCCACCACTACCTGCAATTAATGGGGGGGGAGGACAGCTTAGGTCAACATACAACAGATTTCTTAGTATGCCTTTAACAAGACGGTTTGTTTAACAAACTAGGATACAAAGTTAGGGACACACTATCTTGAGCTGTGTTAAACGATTCAGACAACTTAAAAGTGTATGCTCACGTCACTTTAAAACACTGTTAGCAGGTAAGAGATCTGCCTCACTTGAGTGAAGGAAACTGAGTGACATAGACACAGAGAGTAGACTCCTCTTCAGAAAGCGATTGCTGTTCCCAGTATTAATAAAGAAAAGGAAGAGCCAGGAAAATGTTTTTTCTATGGCTACAACAGCCAGAAGAGAACCAGTATTGTGCCTAACCCAGCCTGGTGCAGATTAACCTTTGCGGATACTGGAAGAGTGCATTCATACAAGAGAGCCTGCACAAATGCTTATGGAGTTGTGAAGACAGAACTAACCAGCCAACTTGCCATTTTATAATGTCAGATTCATTCCACAGATTCCCTGCCCTATCCAAACAAGCACTAAAAGGCAAGTGGGAGAAGATGAAAGTTACTCGAGAAATTGCTAACAGGGAGAAAAGGCACTGCTTGAATGCTAGCCAAACCCCATATCCTGAAAAAGCAAACAAAAAATCCTATACCAGATTCCCAACAACCACTATTTACAGTAAAAACATTTAAGTAATAAACCTTTTTTTCAACCTAGACTACTGTAAAAATACAAGAGACATTACAAAGGATTAATGAGAACATTAAAGATATTAACATGTCACTTATTTCTGTTAAGTATCATAGTTTTGATCCAGAGTCCAGTCCAGATACCGCAGAAAGCAGACTCAAAACCGTTTCAGATCATCTTTGAAAAAAACAAAAATAGTGAAGTAATGCACTGTAAGAATAAAGAAAAGAAAATCTAAGCAACATTCAGGGAGTTCTTGGAACAGGAAAGGAATTTGACTCAACTCACAAAAAAGTTGCAACTAAACCATCACGCTTCCATTACTAAGGTATTTCCAGAATGTCCTGACCCATCACAACTCTTCTACAAAGCAGGTTAACAGAGAAGCCTCTGACACTAAAAAAATTAAACAACAACAACAAAACAAAACCAAAAAACCCAAACAAAACCAAAGGCGACACAGCTAAAGCAGGATGTCTTGTTATGACTAGGGAGAGGGAAGAAAGTAATAAGCATACAGGTATATTGAACTGTGAAAGAGCTATTTAAATACAGTGCAGGCAGGAACTACATTGATAAAGGAGAACAGCACAGAAACAGCTACATTTGTAGTGGAAAAAGCATATAAGGCTATTGCAGTTTTCTGCACAGTCTAGTACCTCAGGCACTTTTCTGTCCTCAGATGTGACATCCTGCTTATCTTTCAAGCTCTACAAATAAAAGGTCAAGCAGAGAAGCGAGTCAGCTGAGGAAACCACTTCCAACGAGGTGAAGTGTCTCTGGAGAAGACAGAATAGGACAGTAAGAAGTCTGATTTACAGGACATTTGTTGTCAGGCAATCTGAGCAATCTGTAAATCTCCGGTATGTGCTCTTTTGTCCCGTAAAAGCAAGTAGAAACATTCTTACTTGGGGTGGCAAGGAAACAAAGGCATCGTAAGTTTGTTATTTCCCCAGGAGGGGAGGGGAGCGAAAACTTAAAAGTACTCTTCCAGATTCCAGATCACAAATCTGCGTTAAATAGTTGAAAGGGGGAAAAAAAAAAAAAAAAAAAGGGAAAAATGTTGAAAATCGATGTTGTTAACAGAAGAATCTTAATAAACCCCCAAAATCAGTGTAATGTTCAATTTTTCTGTTCAGTACTAAGAACTAAAAGGCTGTCATCTGTCCCCTAACTCAAACATACCTTCCTGCAAAACCTACACAAGGACAGTACCTAGTGAGAAATGCTATGCAGACATAAACCAAAAGCAAATAAAATTAAAATTAAGAATAAAATCTTTACACATAAGAATGTGTTCTACAGTAGAGGAAATGTAGTGATAGTGATATAGAGAACGAACTGCTAATTGCTTAATGATTGTCTCTCTGTAACTTTACATACCAAAGACTAGTGCTCGTCAAGGATTAAGCCTGTCAGAGACTGGTACTTGGGAGTGATGAGCAAGAAGGAACCATGAACAATCACAAAACTTAATTAAATGTTTGATAAATTTACGATCTTGTCGAGAAGGCTCAAGTAGAGGCCTTGCTTGAATAGATAGGGCCAGAAAAGATAAGAACTCCTGCCTTTGTTCTCGTCCTTGTAGATAATTTAGCTTAAACTAACCATATGGTTTTTACACCACTACTGAGAACTTAGATAATAAGAACACTAACGAGCAGTGATGTATTAAAACATGTAAAAGACCATACTGCACAGAATCACCTGAGAAGGGTCAAATAGCGGACGAGCGAGGAAGACTATGGAAGACCACCAGAGGACTCCTGAAGACCACCAGAGACCTTCAATGCGCCTGCGTAAAGGACATTTGCATATGCTAATAGTTTCCCGGAAAACTAATGAATATGTATAACATTTCTCGGAAATCTAGTGAATATGTATATAGAACATGTATTTAACCTGCACAATTAGACCTGACGGTGTGCACGATAGGTGGAGCGATCCCCCGTGCATCCAGCGCTGCCAATAAAGAATACTTACTTAATAGTTAATCAAACTATTGAGTCAATTTCTTTGAATCAATCGCAATGAGTGAGTAGTCATTTGCTGAAAATTTTTGAAAAAAATGATTGGATTTTAAAGATTTTAACTGGTAACCTTCAAAAATGATTATTTATTATAGTCAGGAGTTCTATACATATCATCTTATTAAGCAACTAGCATACACTTCAAGAACAGGTAAAAACATTCCCCACACCCACAGTTAAATTAAAATTTCAACATATAGCCCAAATATATATGTCAGAACAACTCCCCAAAAAATGGAAGTAGCCAAGACCAGCTGTGAACACTTAATTTCAAACCTCCCATAGTACGCTAATTTAAAATAGTACACTGCCAGGTTATTTTTTTAAATGAGCCTGCCCTTCGGAAAGAAATTTTGAGCTCACAAATGATAAGCCTTTTACAGCAGTTTTAAAACAAAAGCCATGTTGTGCCCATTCTTCCATCCTTAGCCTCACCAGTGTCAAAATTACATTCCCATTTTCATCGCAGCCCCAGCTTATCTAGGCTCCATTTATTTATTTTGTCTGTGACATGAAGATTGTTAAACAAGATGAGAACATCACTCATCTTCCAAACTTCAGGTTTGGAAAAGGGGTGAATGAATTGCGAGGAATTTCTCAATGTATTGTTTAGATCACTAGCAGACTTATTTCTTCATAAAAAGGCTCAAAACCCCTTACACTTCAAATACAATACAGAAGGGAAAATAAGTGAAATAGCAGTTTTTGTGAAATTTCTCAAGTCATCCTAGATCACAAAAATTCTTAAGGATACTCAAGAACCCCAACTGTTAAAAATTAGGGAATGCATATGGTAACCTTATAAAAATAAATACACAGAAGATCATTCTTTGTAGCATTCAAAAAACCCCATCTGAAACTAACTTAATTGATGTCCAGAATAGTACTGCTCCTATTGCAGTCATTTAGTGAGAAAGGTTCTCGGTCAGTTTTTAGGTCATATTTAGAAAAATGAGGGAGCACTGCCAGTTAACTGAAGCTACTTGAGTTTTAAAAAAACAACAAAAACCCCCAAACAAAACTAAAAAAACACTATTTGAGTTTATGTAGTAGATACTCCTGGAATACAAGATTAAAAGTCAATTTACAAAAATACACATATATAAAATTTAGTCTAGTTCCATTCACAGCTAATTCCAAAATAAAATTAATGTCCAAGGAGGAAAGAGACACATACTCAAGTATTCTTTAAACAAGAAAGAAAACAAGGACGAGCGCAGAAACACATAGACTAAACTACATGAAAAGATAATACTTGTAAAGCATGAAGACAATCTTAGCTTTAAAACTACAACAAGACTCAAATCTACTCAAATCTCTAGATTCTACTGAATCTTACCACTCTTAGTTATAAAAGCTTAATATAACATAACAACAGCCTGAAAAGTTTTTTCACTTTTATGATACATACCAGTACAGAATACCACTACATCTGATGTTCACAAAAGCAAAATCAATAATCAGTACTGATTTTTGATACACTTTTTAATCTTCTCAGCTTTAAAAAAAAAAAACAAAAAACCAATGGAAAACTGTCACCCTAATTACAGGATGAATACTGAACTCATGCTTCTAGTCATATGATTTCAAACATTAAAGGCATTGACTTCAGTTTGTAGAAAGTTAAACACTACTTCATGTCCACTCTCTAAAATGTCTTAACAACTAAGGCTATGGCTAGCCATAGTTGTGACAGCTGAAGACTTGTACCACCTGGCACAAAGATATTAGCCTACATGATTGAAGGGATTGCTTCTTTCCCATTCACCAAGTTACTAATGTGAATACTTTTTAATTTCTTTCAACCCAAACTAGCTGAATTAGCTAAAAACGAAGATTTAAATTTACTCACCTAACCTCATTTATTGATACATTAGAAACAACTCTGCTATCAGAGTTGAAGAATAGTCTCACACACAGGCCCAGTAATAAGCAGCTACATGAGTGGTAAGGTCTTTAACAGGTTTGAGGTTTTTTAGTTAGGGTTTTTTGGGCTTGGGTGTTTGTTTTTTTCTAATTATTAAGAACATAATCCCTTAGCATGAACCTGAACTAGATATAAAAGCAAATATAACTCAAAAGCCTAAGCTTCACAGGCAAGTACTGATCCTTAGCCAAGTCATGGTAAACAACTGTGTCCATGGCTGCTACTTCAGTGCAAGCCTAAAATATCTGCAAGATACAGTTTCTAAACTAATGGGTCAGTACCTATAGCTGCAAATACCCCATCCAGGAAAGAAAAGATGGAGAGTCCCCTTAGCAAAAAAACCCTCTGGTGTTCCTTTTGTGTTCATATTCAGATGAGACTAACACTGAAACTAGTTAGGACAACTGAAAGGTAAAACCCATACTCCTCTTTTGAAGGGCAGGAAATAGACTGTAGGTTCCAGTGTAGACAACGTAACTTTTGTATGTTGAGTCTTTGGCCATGACGCTCTGTCCTTGTTTTAGCTGGGATAGAGTAGCTGGTATAGTGTTATGTTTTAGATTTAGTATGAGAAGAATGTTGATGACACACTGATGTTTTCAGTTGGTGCTAAGCAGTGTTTACACTAAGTCAAGGACTTTTCAGCTTCTCATTCATGCCCAGCCAGCAAGAAGGCTGGAGGGGCACAAGAAGTTGGCACAGGACACAGCCAGGGCAGCTGACCCAAACTGGACAAAGGGGTTTGCCATACCATGTGACGTCACGCCCAATATATAAACTGAGGGGAGTTGGCTGGGGAGGAGTGGATCGCTGCTCAGGAACGAACTGGGCATCAGTTAGTAATTGGTAAGGAATTGCATTGTGCATCACTTGTTTTGCATATTCCAATTATTTTATTATCATTATTATTTTCTTCCTTTCTGTCCTATTAAACTGTCTTTATCTGAATCCACGAGTTTTACTCTTTTTTTTCCTGATTTTCTCCCCCATCCCACTGGGTGGCGGGGAAGTGAGTGGGCAGCTGCGTGGTGCTTAGTTGCTGGCTGGGGTTAAACCACTACATGCTCACTTTCTGTTTGATGAAAAGACACAGCAACAACGTGCAACCTTATCTTTACAGTTTTCAAAGGATTTTGCTCCTTTTGAACGTGGACTTGTGTTGCAGTCATCTGAGGGATACACAAACACTGGAGTGTAGCTTTTACATACCACCAGAATGACCAGAAGTCTTGTTATTTATACTACAGTTCTTTATCTTTTTGGAGAAATGCACTGAACAGTCCTTCACTATGTGCACAGATCCATAAGTTCAGGGTCACATCTGAGTTACATGCCTTTCAGATAATTTCATTCAAGTTTTCATGTATTTGTATCCAAATGATCTGAAAGTACTCAAGGAACAACAACAAAAAAAACTTTAATATAAAGGAAGTAAGGAGACCATCACAGAAAAGAGGCTCTGTGAGCCAGGACCAAGGGCATATGACAGCACTGACTCCAGCAGAAAGAGAAGCACATGAAAAGTATTCATTCTTGACAGGCAAAATTATAATTCAGGGTTGTCAAACTGGAATCTGGAAAAGCACCATTATCCCCATTTTAACTCTACACATCTTCTTGATAACAACAGCTTCCATAGATTTTTAAGGTCTTTGTTCTGAAGTCCAATTCTTCATAAACACACAAAAGCCCATGAAATCAAGAAAAAAAAGTCCTACCGAGTTCTCCAAAGTACAGCACAAGCACACGACCACTGCTTATGAAATCTTGTGGGGACCCCTGGTGGTTCCTCTTCACTTACTCTTCCTACTCCCGATTTTCAAACTTCAAAGTGAAGAAAATAGCAGCTAGTGAGGAACCCATTCGCTGTACTCTGCTTAGAAATGACAAGTCTTCGGTCATCTAGAGATCAGAAAAGCCAGGGACTCTTCTTGGCATGTCTAACAGACAGATAAACTGACAGATGCACTGTGTAGAGCTGTTCAAACTTCAAAGCTACAAGCCCTGATAATAGGCTTGCTCTTTTTCTTGCTCTAGATCCTCTCAAGCAGCAGTGTTAGGGTTACAAGGTGAGGAAAGACTGAAGCGATCTGCAATCAATGCCAGGATCTGGCTCATGGCTGACCTTCTTGGCTCTAACTAGACAGAAGCCACCTCATTTTTGTAAATACAGCATATCCAACCATTACTGATTGCCATTCTGGTCTTCTTCAAAGGATGAAACAAATAAATAAATCTGTCAAGAAATATCTATGAATCTCAGATGTTAATAAATAAGATTGTTAATGGCTTGTTTCTGCTTTTTAATAAAAACATATACGCTAATCAAAGGAGGTAAAACAAAAAAAAACCCAAAAAAACCCAAACAAACAAACCAAAAGGCAGTGAAGCCCTATGTGCACAAACACCACCAAAAGTGAAGCATTCACTAAATCAAATGTGGTAGCAGTTCTGAATGCACAGCAAGTTCCCCTCACTTGAATATTCTTCTCTCCAGCTGTAAAACTTAATTTTAGAAGTTGTACTTGCCAACCAGCCAACTATGCGTACTTTGTCAGGATCTACAGATGGTAGACAATTTTCTGGCAGGAGAGTCTAGAGGGAAATTATTACTGTTAAATAGTGGTATCAAGTTGAAAGCAAGAATCAAGGTGGATATTTTATGAGGAAAAAAAGAAAGCAACTTCATGGGAGATTTTTAATTTTGAAAATTACAGAAAAAAGATTCAGCAATACTTTACTAAAAGGCTTCTAGCTAACAGAGTACACAAGAAGGTCTTAAATGTGTTACATAACCACAGAGATGAGGTCATTTCACGGGCTTCATAAATCAAATTTATTAAAAATAATCCACCCCTATCCAAAGAACCAAAATTATTTGTGTTTGGTTTTGTGGGGGTTTTTTTGTTTGTTTGTTTTTTTAATTTGTTAGAGAGGAATAAACACTGAGATTTTTGTAATTGTGGTAATAACATGAATACTCAGTGCACAGGTTGTTAGGTGTTCTCAAGTGTTCTGCACTCTTATAAGCCTTGTTGGGTAATTTAAAAGAATATTCATGTCTCAGCACAAAACAGAAGAAAACTGATAAGTCTGCAAGACTGATAATAATTTTGAGTTTTTACTTGTTCTTTCTTGTAGTGTTCCATATGAGAATAAAAGTTTTCTGCAAGACAAGCAGCAAAAATAATTAAAAAAATCTTTAGTTTTCTTTCCTAGAGATACCCCCTTTGCAAATTTGTAGATTCACTTCTCAGAATCAGAAAATGAGCGTGTTTGGAAGCATATGGAGAACTGCATTCCCCCCCCCCCCCAACACATACACAAGAGACAAATTAATAAGAGAGACCTCAGGGGAAGAGCTGCAGTAGATCAAGAACTGCAGATAACACATCAAAACCAACAAATCTGGCAGAGAACACTAATTTGGAGATTAGAAGGAACTCAAACACAATCTTATCTTTCAGGAAAATGAGTACTTGAATTTTAACTGGCAGGATGTCAAAATATTAAGTCACCTCAGGAACTCTATCTATAAGTTAAACATATTACTGAATTGAAATTACATTTTTACCATTTCAGTTAGGAAACATTTCTTCATTATACCGTATTGCAGTATGAACATGCAAAATGCATATTTGAGTACTTCCTCTTTCGTGTGCTTTTAAAGAAATGTATCAAAATATACCAAAAAATAAGAAAAAAAAGTAACAGCAAAGGTTATTTTTATCAACAGGTCAGTGCTTGAGGACTGAACTTAATTCACTTTTTCATTTACTATTCCTTCTTATCCTCCCAAAGTAAGCACAGAGTCTACTCCTGTAACTAGAAAGCCTAAGCAAAATGCTTAACAAACAAAAAAGCTGAATGTCTAGAAAGCTCAAGGGGAAAGTTCAACACTCTGCAAGTCATTTAAAAAAACCACTGGTACCCCCTATGAAGTTATAAATTCTCGTCTTTCCATTCATTTGCAGGAGTACATATCCAAGACTACTTACTAGGCAACACAAACAAATAAGGATACTCCGGATTTAAACAGATTTACAACTATTTTAACAGCTTTGTCTAGAATTCTTTCTATTATGCATGAAACCCAAGAACTACTTTGTCAACTCTCTTCTCTGATAATAACAGGTATTATCAGCTCATTAAGTGTAACCACCATCTCAACGTTTTATGTTGATTTTTCAGTTTCTGTCTTTTTAAAGCACAACACATGTCCCAGCAAATACTATTTTTACAGTCCGTTTACAATCCTCTCAGAATTAATTTATATGAGCATTGTTTTGTCTAAATGTTATTCTCGCAGATGATTTTATAAGGGCTTCCAAAAGTAGAAAACAAGTTTCAAGTTAAACAGCTATAAAAATTTATAATTGTCAACTTTCTAATATTCCAAGCATCTTCAGTTTGCAAAGCCTGGCATATAAACAAGCACGCTATGTAGCAGAGCCTGGAGCTGCATACCTCATTCAAGAGCAGAGATAAAAAGATGGCCTGACACCTGAACAGCTTTAGGAAGCCAGCCAACAGAAAACCTGCACTTTCAGGTTATGACATAAGGGAAAGACTGACGCGGGGAGCACAGAATTGGGAACTTGCTCTCGGAGCATGCAGGTATAAAGTTGAAATCTTAGTTTGGGGAAAATAAGGAGGGAGGGTGTATAAGTAGTTTCATGTGCTTGACCACTGCCACTGCTGACCGCCTTCAGAGATTACCGGGTTACTGCTGCTGCCAAGGAGGTGCCAAAGCAAGAAGTTTAGGAACATGCAACCTAGAGTCTGAGAATTAGGAAATTAACTCTTCAAACAACTTGAACTGGCACTACCATTTCTGGCACAAATCTCTTCAACAGTACAATTTTTATCCCACTTTTTTATTATGATCAAGTTAAAATATCCCTACTACCAACTCATTATACGATTTTACCCTGAAAACCTGATCTGCACAGTAACACCTATCCACGTGCATACGAAGTCACTTAAATAAGGGGAGGGAAAAAAAATTTCTGAATGTTCTTAGAATGCCTTTTGGCAACGGTTGTGAACTTGGAACAGTTGCCCCAGCTTTAGTGCTTACATTTAAAGAATGCAACTCTGCTGTTCAAATACCAAGGTAAGACACACACACACAGAGCCCCCAAAGGCCCAAAGCAAACTGGGGGAGGGGAGAAGCTAAAGCGTATATTCAGTGAACGGGAGAACATATATTACACAGCTAGACCCAGCTGTTCATAGAATAACCAGTGCACAACGGGTTCTCACTTGCAGGTTACTGAAAAATCAGTTTGTGACAAACATTAAGTATGGAAAAGAGCACAAGAGGAAGTACCAACATAGTTGCGAGAGAAAAATGCAGACAAACTCATAAAATAAAGTGGCTCAGAGCAATGCAGTCACGAAGAGCAAAGACCAACAGCTTCAAACGTCTTTCCCAGTTGAGGATTTGGATAGGCTTGTTCTTATTACAAGTCAATATCAAGTGTGAGAGAGAGAGAGAGAGAGAGAGACAGAGAAGAGATTTAACCCAGGATTAACTTCAGTTTGCAAGTATGCACCACAGGGAAAACAGCAGCATTGTAAACCACCCACAGAAAGGATGCCATAAAGATTTGGGCAAGGACAGCCTTGGGAATCATAGAACAAGGAAAATACATTTCTAGAAATCTTGCAATACACATCGTGTATGACATCTACTATTGTCAAGCAAATAATTTTTAGGACTGGGATACCAATATTAACAGAAGCAAACAAGAAACAAGCTCCATTTTTCTGGGCACTATATACCTTTTATTTTCACAGGTGTTGCACACAGATGCAAAGTCATTTTGTTTTAAGCGTGCTGCAGTTTTCCTACTGTAGAACTGCCCCCCATTTTGACAACTCAGAGTACTGAGCAGCAAGTTTACATCTGCTTGCCAACCAAAGAGACAAGACATCAAATTTAAAGCAGTTAGCCAGTGTAAAACTTCTATCTTAGAAAAAATGACAGTGACAGTTGGTGCGTTCTCTAGGGCCTAATTTTACTTCACAAAGGTATGTTTCCTTTAATGCATGAATGATTTTTTTTTTTTAATTTTACATTACAGCATATTGACATTTCCTTAACTAGGGAAACAGCATTGATAACTATCTGCTTTCAAATCTGTCACGCCAACACCTCTTTCATTCAAACAGCTGTTTTTGCAAAGAAGCACCTATGTTGCCAGGGGATACAGAACATAAAACCCTTCACAGGTACGCCAAGAAGAAAGGCTCCTGAAAGCAAAAAGTACCAATACATCTGACACTTAAATAATCAATGACCTTAATTTCTTTCACAAACTCTGCACCATAAACTTCAGAGGTCCAACAACCTCAAAAAGGAGGTGCAACTCCTGAAACCCAAATGATTACCATTTTGGGACATCTTTCCAAAAATATTTTTCAGGGCCTATTCTAACACAGTTTAGCACCAGAAACATTTTTAATTTGCTTTTAAGGCCTTGTTTTACCTAGTTCAGTACTTTAAAGTGTGACACAGCAAATTTACTATTCAACACCGAACATATTTCACAATCAGCACACAGTTTTCCACTGTCACGCTTGCCACTGTTCATTTTAGGTGAGAATTGATACATACTTGTTTTACAGTCAGCTCCACGTTTTTGGATAGGGGAGGGAAGGATTTTGAACAAGTAGTCTGAAAGAATGCAGTCAATGTTCGGTTTTAACCTCGCTGACCCGCACCCTCCTCATTTAATTAGGAGGCTCCAAGAAAAGCCCATTATCTCCCTCTCTTGTGTAACAGCAGCCTTACTAACCAAACCTGTGAGCCAACATAAGGCGAGCAACTCGGGCAGAACAACACTTCTAACGCCGTTTACGTGGGGAGGAGACTCTGGATCTTCCCAGTCGCAGAGCCCCTCGGTTTTCCGTAGGCGAACGGGAGCTGCCACAGAAGAACACCGACATCGGGTGACAAGAGATCACAGGCCGTGTAAGCGGGCAGGGCGCGCCCCCTCACCCCGGCCTTTCCCCTTTCGGGGGAGAAGGACAGGTAAGTTGAGGGGTCGGCGAAGAACCGCCATTTCGGCCCCTTCCCGCCTCCCGGCCGCAGGACGAAGCGGTCTCGCTGACGAGAGCGTAGCAGCCGCTCCGCGGGCGGGCCCTGCGGCGGGGGCTGCCGTCTCTCCTCTCCTCTCCTCTCCTCCCCCGCCGCGCCGCGCTCAGGCCGGAGCCGCCACTTCGGCCCCGCTCGCTCGCTCCGACGCCCGCGGGCAGGACCGAGCGGCCCGCCCGCGGCCCCTCCTGTCACGTCGCGGTGCCGCGGTGCCTGTCCCGCGCCGTGGCCCTCAGCCGAGGG
>NW_010972720.1:533464-534842 GCF_000737465.1 Haliaeetus leucocephalus | reverse complement strand
TGGACTCAGCGTCGCCGCCGCTACTTCCGGTTCCCGCGGTCCGCTGCCGACACGGGTCCGTCCCTCCACCTCGGCCGCTCGCCCACGCGGAGGGGCGTGGCCTCTCGGCGGCCGCAGAGCGGAGCGGCTGTTAGGCGCGTGCCCGGTGAGGGGGGCTGGTGGCGGGGTCGGTGCTTGCAGCCGTTTCTCTGCTCCGCTCCGGTGCCGCCGGCCCGGCCCGCGCTCGGTCGCCGGGCTCCCTTCCACGCCGGAGGCGGCCCTTTCTGTGAGGGGCGGGTTACGGGCCCGGGTTACAGCTGGCCGCTGCGCAGGGCGGGCGGCAACGGGGCAGCGGGAAGCCGCCGTGCTTCGGAAGGGGCGGGAGGCGGTTTCCCAGGGACGGGAGGTGGCTCGGTACATCGCAGCATCGTTTGGCTTCTGGCGAAACCACGGCGCGCCTGAAGTGTCAGGGACACCGCGCGCCCCGCCTTACGTAGGGTCCCGAGAGCTCAAAAACGTTGTTAGTCCGCAGGTGAAACGCAGATCGCGGGCTGAGCGCGTAGCCCCTCAGGCGGGCACCTGGTGCCTGCCAAGGTACTGGGGCCGGTAAAGAGTTTGCTTAGCGTTCCTCGACAGGATGGAGGTTCCCGCAAAACACTGCGGCAGGTTAGGTGTTTCGTTTTGGTTTTGGGTTTTTTTTCCCCCCAAGGAAAAAATTATAAAATACCCGCACGGTCGTTTATGTAAAAGGCTGACAAGTCTGAGCGGCGCTTTGCAGCGGGCGTGCGGGGTGGCGGATCGAGACGCTTAAGACCGAGAGCGAGCGAGCGCTGCGAGTCCCAAGCCTTCCCTCGTTCCCTCCGTTGGCTCACCCTTTCGGCTGGGGAGCAGAGGAACCAGAGAAGCCACCTGGGAGCCAGCCGCCCTGGGCAGCCTCCACTCCCTCCCCGCGAAGGCTTGAGCACAGCCCCGCTGGGACCCTACAGTCCCCGCCCCGGGGCAGTCCCTGAGGAGGCGCCGGTGCCAGGCTGCGCGCCCTCGCGGGTCGTCGTTGATTCGCCGAAGACTGATAGCCGGGTTTTGGGTTTTTTTTTTTTTATCTCCCCCTCCCTTAAACGCAAACGCGCCCAGCCCCGCCCGTCACGTGGCTCCCGGCCGTGCGGTTACCACGGTGAAGCACCGCTAACGCGGGAAAGGGCGGTCGAGCGCATCTGCTGCCCCGCCTTGCCACAGGCCGCCCAATGGGAGCCGAGGTGCGGGGCGGGCCTGCCAATAGGGGCTGAGGGGGCGGACCCGCGGCGGGCGTGAGGCTCGGTGGAGCGGCCGCGGCCGTGGCAGGCGCAGCGGGGAGGTATGCCGGGGTGGGGATGAGGCGGGCGGGGCGCGGGGCCGCCCCTCT
>NW_010972720.1:502092-533399 GCF_000737465.1 Haliaeetus leucocephalus | reverse complement strand
CTCAGTCGCCCTGGGGCGGGGGACGGGGTCCCCGGCCGCGCCTCTCGCCCTGGCGCCGGTCTCGCCCCGGCTGTGTGGGGGCGGTGGCTTGGTGGGGCCTGGCTGAGGAGTGCGGCCCGGCCCGGCGCTTCGCCTAGCCCGGCGCCTGGCCTGGGGGCCTGCACTGCCGCTGGGCTGGGGCTGGCGGGCACTGTGTGCTGCCTCTTTCCGTCCGCCTGGTCGTGGCCTGGCCGTGCGGTTCGGGTTTGTCGCCTCGCTTTCTCCGCGCCTAGCGGTCGGTTGGGTTGTCTTGGGGTGTCACTTGTGCCCCGCCGCACAAGCCGCTTTTGTGCCTGTCCGTGATGGATAAAATGACCTCTTGCCCAGGGCTTGAAAAGCCAACGCCCTGTCAGCGCTGATGTCCTTTCTCAAGACTTGTATTTCCTATGCCACGGGTAAAAATAAGCCATCTAACTCCTACAAAATTATCTCCCCTCTTTGACCGAACTGTCCCTTCTCGCCCACAGGCTGCTTATTGATCGTTTATATTCGCACAGAACAGCGTGCAGTAGGAGCCCTAAGCGATGCCTCATGCAGCTGGTTTAGTGGTAGTACGGCATAGGTTGTTTCATAAACAAAGCAGGGGTAGGAAGAGAACTTAAAGCCATATGAAGTTAAAATTGTGTCCTACCTGCTATGTCTTGCTATTGCCCAAAAGACAATATTGATGTTAATACTGAGTCTTTCTTCTTTTAGAAGTGCAACTTTATGCTAAACTATTTTTCTGCACTTCAAGGCAAAAAAACCCAACCAAACCACCAAGACATTGCAGGCCTGTCATTTTCATGTTTTTTATTTCCTGGTAGTTATTCTTAGTCCTGGTTATTTTCCCATCTCCTATTTTGCAGAAAAGATTACTTTGGTTCTCTTGTGTTTTGACTTGCTATGCTAATCAAGCTTATTAATTTTAGTCTGCTTTCATGGTAGGGGTCCTTCATCTTCCTGAGACTCTTTAGCAGCATCTGTGTCTGGTGCATGGTAATTCTGTGACAAAAATATGACCCCAAATCAGGGCGAAGAGCCTTACCTGAGAAGTGTGTGAAGTATGGATTTAAGCTACTAGGGTCTCCTGTTGGAAGGAAGCTGGGCACAGGAAAGCACAAATGCTGCTAGTGCTCTTAAATGAGGCTTGGATGCAGAAAAGCTTAGGAACCTTTTGTCTTTTTCAGCTTATGGGAACTTCTTCAGGGTACGGATGTTCTTTCTACTGTAGAAAAGGTGGCCTGGTAGTCCACCATGAATTTGTTTTGACGTTTGTCACTTTGGTCTTTGTTTTGCCAATTTTCTTTGCTGTTCTGACACTTCTCTATATTGCCGTACCTTCCACACACGTTATTTTTGTCAAAGTTTTTTAATATAGAACCTTCAACACAATCAACATGCAGCTGAGTAATCTGTTTAATCTCAAAAGGTAGTCTAAGTGGTCATTTGTAATGAATTGATTTTATATGCAACATAGAAAAATAAATTACCTAAGTTTTCAGTCAGAATTAATGTCACACCTTACTATATTGACTAATGATTCTAAACTTGTTGGGGATCCAAAATTCAGTCCATTTCTGGCTTCATTATAGTGACTAACTTCCAAAATACTGGATTTAGTGCTTCTTAAGAAACAACATGTAGGGATTTTTCTCCCCCCTACTATTATAGTTCTTCCAAGTAAAGGTGAATGAAAGATTGCTAACCAGATGCTATAGCTCCATATGATGTTTGTGTGCTAGCTGAATCAGAAGTTATGGCACTGTGACTGCTTATCTTTCTTAAAGATAAAACACATCCTGTTTTTTATACTATCTGTCAAGATGAAGGATTAAACCAGTTTTAGCAATGGAGCCCTTTTTCTACACCAAGTGAGCCAACTGTACCAGTAGAGAATTGAGACTAAGAGTAGATGATTTACTGAAAAGCTACAAAGCATGTGATGCAACTGAAGAGACAAATGGATTGATGTTTTGAGTAAAAAATAATGTAATGTGACCTGGCAGACTAGATGACTAAGTACAGCTAACTAAATCTGTTATGTGGTTTTTTTGCCTAGCACTCGAGTAAGGATGCCTTAAGAAGATAACTATGGATAAATATATTAAAGTGCGAAAGATTGGAGAAGGATCCTTTGGGAAAGCAATTCTTGTCAAAGCTAAAGAAAATGGCCAACAGTACGTTATTAAAGAAATAAACATCTCTAAGGTGAGTGATTATTAATAATTACTGATCCATTCTTTTTGTATTTCTGTTCTCAACAATCATTATTTTCCTTCTGAAGATGTCAAATAAGGAGAGAGAAGAATCAAGGAGAGAAGTTGCTGTATTGGCTAACATGAAACATCCGAATATTGTCCTGTATAGGGAGTCATTTGAAGGTAAGATTAATTAGTATAGTAGAACCTGAAGTAATGATAGTAAGTGACGGTCTGTGCACTACTTACTGCATTTAGTTTAAAAGTCTGTGTGTTTTGTCTCAGTCTTTTTCATGCTTTTGTTACTTATTTCAGTTCTTTTTGGTTGTGTTTTTTTCACAATTCCCCTGCACATTTAAAAATAACAGTAATTTTTTTAAAAGTGCAACAATTAAACAGAAATGTTCCTGTGTCTTCCTTACATGCATCAATTTTGGTTGATGCTTAAATGAAAGGGTTATGTTCTCTTGTTTCTCCAGAGTGTAAGTCTCCTTGAATACTTGTGTATACCCTAATGACTTGAATGCTTGTGTATGTTAAATATGAGTATGGTCTAAATTTGGGTATTGATAACCTAGCAAGAGCAATTTTATCTCAAAGTCTGTTTTCTTAGAATGCAGTCTTCAGTAATTGCAATTGTATCACTGCTTTCAGAGCTGGAAAAATAGATGGGACTGTTTACTTCATCGAGCTATGAAGGAAGGAGAACATAATTCCACCTTGTTTTCACAGTGTATGTCTTGGGAAATGAACAGAACAGATAAAAGATTCCAAAAGCCTATCATATAGGTTAAAATACTATTAAAAAAACCCTCTAAATATTATTTGAGATACTGTTTAGGGACACTGCTCTTTTCTCCTTTCCTTCCTTTCTGTTGACTTTCATATGTCTTTTGATTGGCGGCTTTTATTTTTTCTGTTCATTAAATTAGAATTTTGTGCCATAGTCATATTGCACAGCCGTGGTCGTCTGGTTTGTAAATCCACTCTTCTGTCTTCTCTGCAATAGAGGCCTGTTCTGTAAGACTGCTTTTTTCTTTTTTTCTTCTTACAAGGTAAATTCTGTAATCTGTACTTCACAGGACTTCATGTTGCATCTTTATTGCTAAAGCACATGGACTTTTGAACATACTGATTTGGTTTATAAAAGAGAATTATTTCAGCAGCAGGTCTGCAAGAAGTCCAGACTCCTAGAATCATCTCTTAAAATAATACTGATATAAAGCTTAACCAAAATACAAACAGCTGTAAGCACAAAAGAAAAATCCTGGGTGTGATATTTTGAAAGACAGATTTCAGAAGTGTTCTGCGGGAGTGAAATTTAAACGACTTAGATGATTTAATTAAATTTGACTCTACTTAGAGTTTAAGTGCTATGACTAACTCATAAGAGTTTTTCTTTTGAGCAGCATGTGATTGATTTTATGCATTTATTCAGCTCTTCTCAAAATCATGCTTAATATGCGAGTAGTGTAGTTCCCATGGTTTTGGTAACCTGCAGTTTGCCTCTGCCTAATCTCTTTTTTCATCACTAACTGGAAAAGGTTGCATTGGGGAACAAAACTGTATCTCTGTATGAAATGTATTATATATGTTCATACCTCCTAGTGGAAACTTACATAGGATTTTTGGAAGTCTCCTCAAATTTCATTCAAAAGTGAGAAAATAATTGTTTCCGTTTGTCTCTGAAATGAACTGTATGTCTGGTATGAGAGCTGATGATTCTTCCATTCTTGCATTTCGTGTGAGTAATACCTTGTCCAGGTAAAACTCCAAGAAAGAATTAGGCAAATACAGGCAACTACCTAAATTAGAACTTAAGATCTCTATTTTTAGGGTAGGGGATCTGTAGGATGTTTGAAAGCAGGTTGAAGAGTGGTTTTATATTGCATTTATAAAGTGATGCCTTTAGTTTCGTAGTGGTTTTGAACCCCATTTTGGGGCATTGGTTCAGCAGATGTCATTTCTTTCTCTCCATATCAAAATAGTCCAATGTTACCAGAAACGGGAAACTTATGTTGTGGAACTCAAAATAATAAAAGCATTTTTGCTTGAAATTTGAAAAAAGAACTAATAAATGATATCTAAAGCTGCATGTGAAAAGGTTACTTTTTTTACTTTTTCTGTGACTGCAGTGAAGATATTCAGAAAGTTATGTTAAAGATGGGTGTTTTCTTTTCTTTTTGAAATACTTTATGTTTTATTTTACAGAAAATGGCTGTCTTTACATAGTGATGGATTACTGTGAAGGAGGAGACCTATTTAAAAAAATAAATGCCCAGAAAGGAATCTTGTTCTCTGAAGATCAGGTAAGAACAAACTGCTGCTATAATGTTTTGTTGCATGATACTTCTTCATGAGTTTTAAATCATTTTGATTCAGTTTGGTAGATGTGGTTGCTTAATGTAAGGGGAGGTTCACAAATTGTGATTCTCGTTGCCATCAGTCACAGTAGTATCTTAAAAGAAAATGTAGCTAGAAATCCTGGGTGTGTTATTGGGGTTTTGTCTGTCTGTGTAAGATGCTTTTAATAAAAGTTGGATCTCTTGCAAAGTAAACCAAATCTGAGAAATGAAAAATACTGAAGGACAACATGAATATTTTTAAGCCTTTGACCTTTTTTTTTTTTTAAAGTTATAATGGCGCAGGATTTTTGTTTTGTAATACTGATTTTCATTTATCAGAAGTATAAAATAACATACTTTGTAAGTATAATAATACAAAATACAGCAATATGAAGTTGACATAATTCAAAAGTGTATTTTTCAATTAGAAAAAAATTAATATTGTATTGGAAGTATACCAGCAGATTTTCTTTTTCCGTGATACTGGTTATAAAGGCATTTGTATGGTGGGAGAATTTGGAATAGATGAGAGGATTTAATGTACAGATTTGATTAAATTAGGTGAAAATAGATTATGTAGGATTCAATTTTTTGGTTAGAACTGACATATGTTTCCTTGTTTATAAATTGTTTCTATGCTTTTGTGTCTGCATCCAATAAGATCTCAATTTACCTGTGGTTGGAAAGGCTTAGTATATTGGGTCCATTGATGGTATTTAGAATAGGGTAATCATTAAATATTTTGGATATAATCTGTAAAACTTTTCATTTTTCTAATTTGGGCTCACTTTTACAGGAAGAACTTAAGGTGGAAAAGTTAAAATTACACCTTGCATTATACTGTAATTTTGACGTGTGTGTACTTCTAAGTTGGGAATGTGAAACCACTTTTCATGTGGAAAAGTTCTTGCTGTTAGTCACTTTTTGATATTGTGATTTTTACAAATTCACAGAAAAAAAAGGGGGTTGTTGGCTTGCTTATGATCTTCTAGTTATATGTTGTTTGTTGCTTTTCTCATTGAAATCTGCTTTGTACTATTTTTCTTTTTAATGTAAAATACATAAAATTACTGTATGATAAAATAAGTGTTTCTGTAAACATCAGTATCGCATTCTAGGACTCTCGGTTGACTGACTGCAAGAGGACTTATCGTATTGGTTACAGCAAAAGTACAATCTTTAAGATGCAAGTTCCATATCTTAAACATTTTAGCCAATCAAATTCATATTGCATACTTTTGTTAGGTTTATAATATGTAATGAAACTAGTAGTCTCAGGCTTAATATCTAATTTGGGTAATAAGCATATTTCATTGAAAAGTCTGCATTATAGTGACAGTACTGGTAACATTTTTAATTATTCTATGGTATAAGTGAAGACAGGTTTGTGGGAAGAGGGTAAAATCTTGAGTTATAATTTTAAAATTGATTTTATAATCTTCAGTTATGTAACTGGCGAAGCTTTCAGATAAAGATCCTGACGTTGCATTTTCTTTTACACATAGATTCTGGATTGGTTTGTACAAATCTGTTTAGCACTAAAACACATACATGATAGAAAAATCTTGCATCGGGACATAAAGTCACAGGTATGTAGGTAACTATTTTTTAACTGAATTTACTTCCAAAGTGATTAAATTAATATCTTGCTAGTGTAAACTGGCAAATTAGAGAAAATGGTGTTTTTACATAAATGCTTCTAATACTGGAAACATTTTTCTTCAGAATTGTCTGGAAGAGGTTTATATGATATTTGTACAAAGAGATGAGACTATCTGATGAAGCTACTTGAGTGTTATTCATATGTTTATGTGTGGGGACAGAAAAGGTTATGTTTTAGAATGTATTATAGTGTTTAATTTTGATGAAGTAGGACTAGAATAAGTTGGGTGTTTAATAGTAGTCAATAACACTGTTGCTAGCGACTTCAGAGTGATTGAATGGTAGAAAACTTTATTCTTCCCAAAACATGTTGAGAACAAAAAGTGTGCAATTGTATGAATGTTTTAATTAACAGACTTCTTAAAATTTCTATACCAAGAACATATTTTTAACCAAAGATGGAACAATACAGCTGGGAGATTTTGGGATCGCCAGAGTTCTTAACAGGTAACTCCTTTTTGATGCTGTTTTCTCTGACTTAAATTGCTTTGATCTAGGAAAATGCAATCTACGCACTTCATGTGAGTTGTTAACATTCATTCTTTTTTTCTTAGTACTGCAGAGTTGGCTCGCACTTGCATAGGAACGCCATACTACTTGTCACCTGAAATATGTCAGAACAAGCCTTACAACAATAAAAGGTAGTAATAAGCATTTTATTAAATGTTTTTGGTAAGAAGAAAGTGAGTTCTTTTAGAAGTCTAAAGCTATTCTATTCATATGATGGTGAACAGCTGTTAGTTCATCTCTTACCCAAGAAGGTACTGAGTCTCACTGTACAGGTGGGACCTTAGTAGGTCTGTGCAGTACAAAGCACTGTGATGCAGAGATGACTTAGCTTAATGCTCTGAGTTCTAGATCTAGCAGTGTTCTTAATTATGGCTCTGCCTTTGTCTATCTGCACGCTAGTTGTACTGCCTTAATTTATGCAGTATGAATGTGAAACTGTGTTAAAGATGAAATCACAAACACAGTAACTGGATTCTCTAAGCACATGCCTAGATAGGTGGCTCAGCTTGCTTCAGATAACTTTGCTTATATGTTTGCTGTCCTGGCAGTAGGCTGTTATCTGGTAACAGCGTCCCTAATGTAATTAAAATGGTCATTTTCAAGTTAGTCTTATACTGCACTAAGCTGCTGCATCCATTGCTGTGAGTGCCTTATACTAATTTCAGTTGGTTTCTTAAAAGATAAAAATTGTTGCAGTTCTTTGTCCCTCAATTTCTTCTACATGCGGTTTATTATCCAATGGTATTCTAACCAAATTCTGTAGTCGTGTAATGAGTGAGGGGAGGTAAGTCAATGTTAAACAGAGTACATTGACTTTAAGAATTGTATTTGCTGAATTAGGTGGTGAGTTTTGTTTGGGTTTTTGTTTGTTTAATTCTAAGACCTTTGGCAAATATATATTTAAAAAAAAAAGCCTTTGTCCATATTTTGTCTAATTTTTGTGATTGAAGTGGTTCAGATGAAAAGGTCTAAATAAAATCTGGACCCAAAATAACCTCATCTGGTTTTCAGGTTGGTCTTACTTTTGGTTGTTGAATTCTTTTTTTGTTGGAATTTTGTGGTTTGGGGAGTGGAAGATATACGTACAAGGGAGCTTGTACATACTCAAAATACAACCTTTTACTTTTCAAAGATAGACTTCACAGATGTAAGTTACTTGGCAATGTTACATCTAGAACTAATTCTTAAGATATGTTCTCTTTGATTTAGCGATATCTGGGCCCTTGGTTGTGTTCTCTATGAAATGTGCACACTTAAACATGCGGTGAGTAGAAAATTCTTGTGTCTTTAAAAGAATAGTGGTTTCAAACAGGAATTTTTCCTGATGTTACACAAATGGATTTCAGTTGTTGAAAGGCTTTCATGGTGACTGTTTAAAATTGCCTTCAACATTTTCATCTCCTTTTCCTATACTGACCAACGTTTTCCATCTGTATTTTGCTTCATGCCAATCTCTCCAGAAATCTTAGCACTGTATATTTTATTTTCAATATAGGTTTTTAATGAACTGTGTTAGCTGAAAAAAAATTATGTGTTGTAACAAACGATACTGTCAATAGTGTTCCTTTCTTTCAAAAAAACTTGACATTTTCATTGAAACTCTGAATTTGGACTGTCAGCTTTTGTGCAGGTGGATTAATGCGTTTCTGTTTAGAACAGGAACAGTTCTTAGAAAAACATTCCAAGGTGAAAGAGTTGTGTCGTGTCCGTCACCCCCCCCCCCCCCCCCCCCTTTTTTTTTTTCCCCCCTCTGTGTGTGTGTGTTGTTTTGAAAAATACATCTTTATCACTGATTTTCCAGTTAGGAAGGGAAGAAAAAACATTTTTTTTCGGTCTTGGTTGGGGGGGGGGGGGTTTAATAGCTATTTTTATTAAAAGAAAAAAGATTATAACAGCATGAAAATAAAAAAAAGATTTAATTTCATTTCAATCTTTTGTAATTTCTTATTGCTTAGTCTTAGTCTTGTCTGTGGCATCAATGCTGACAATGTTGCCTTTCTGAGAGTTGATGGCAATAGGTTGTTTTCTGTGAGCTGGGTGATATGTACTGTTTTCTTTTTATTGTGCAAAGGAATTGAAATGGTGCACTCAGTTTTCTGACCTTAAGCTGAAGTTTAAGCATTCCTTTGGATTTAACACTGAAGGAGTGTGAATGCTTTACATTCTTTCATTTGAAATGTGGCTTTGCTAAAAAGGGCAGAAGTCGTGATGGTTGAAAGTGTTTGGGAGAGAGATCAAGCAGATAATTATGTAATTATTTTATCTTTAGTTATATTTCATTGTCAGTCTAGATCTGGAGGGAAATAATTATTTGTTAGCAAAATTTATACCTGTAGTATGAAGTACCTGTATTGTGATGTATTTATAATCAGAACACTTGGCAGCAGATTTTTTTAAACTGCTGATGTAAACTATTGATGGCCTTGAAAATTTGTTTTGGTGTGTTGAGGCAAGGGAAGATGTGTTGTTTTTTTGTTTTCCTCTTCATCTTTATATGCAGCCTTGCAGGTGGACAGACAGTAAGTAGTATGTAGTAACTGTTTTGTTTCTTGTGTGATGTAGTTTGAAGCTGGCAACATGAAGAACTTGGTACTGAAGATAATCTCTGGACCTTTTCCTCCTGTTTCTGTGCATTACTCCTATGACCTACGTAATCTGCTGTCACAATTATTTAAAAGGAATCCTAGGAATAGACCATCAGTAAACTCCATATTGGAGAAAAACTTCATAGCCAAACGGGTTGAAAAATTTCTCACACCACAGGTATGGCGTTAGTTTTAGTTCTAGTTTTGCTAAAAACACCACAGACTTTTTCTTTATTCTAATGTTAATGTACAACATGAGAAATTTGCGTAATGGTATTCCCTAGAGCTTTTATAGAGACACTTTCAGTTGAGGAAAAAAGAGTTTTGTTATGAACTGTAAAGAAAAATCTCAAATTACTTAAGTATTTGTTAGTTTCCACAAACAATTTAAACTGGCATTTTCTGAAGTGCATTGTTTTGTGTGTTTTTCTATGTAGTGAGGAATTATGAGTGAGATGTTGATTTATTTAGATACGCTTTTTTTCATAAAATGGTGCTGTCAATTACTTCAGCATCGCTGCTTTATTGAAATTTCTTCAGTCCATTTTTTGTTTGGAATTTGGAATGGCCTGAAAGCATGTTCTGTGAAATATTGCTAAGTAAACTAATCTTAAAATTTCTTGATGTTTAAATGTATCATGCGTATATAACCTCGAAGAAGTTTCTTGCTATTCTGTTTAGAATCTGTCGATATCATTTGACCTCTATTCAGGTCCTTTTAATATAAATCTAATCAAAAGAGATCAAGATTAACAAGTGAATAATAGTACTGATATGAGGTAAATAAATGTAGACAGAGAAAGGAGAGGGAGGAAATGAATGCAAAAGGAGACCTCACTAAGTATAAAGAATTCTAATGGATTCTAACTCGCAACTAACGAAATTTCATGACAAGGCCATATATAATTGGAATTTCAATTGTATATGAAATAGATTTTCAACTAATAGTAGTTCAGATTAAAGTCACAGTGAAAGGTAAGATTCAGAAGTCTTTGCAGATAAGTTTGTTCTAACTTTGACAACAGCAATAGTTTGATCTGATTTTTATTTCCAGTAGCTGGAATGGATATAGAATTTTTATTTGGAGTTAGTCAGGCAAAGTATAATTAGTAATAGACTACAACCAGTTGATAATACTAATTGCTCCTAGATTGAGCATGAATACTTGCACACAATTTTTCCAGCTGAATCACTAACACGTTTGATTTAGAGATGCTACCTAATCCTAAGAGCAACAAAAAAACCTCCACAGCCAGAAAGCACCTTTTACTAAATGGTGCCAGAGGTGGTCATTCTGTGACACAGCTGTAACGCCTATTTTTTCAGTTTCATCCATGGCTGATGCTGTTGTCCTCTGCTTTACTTAGTCTAAGCTTAAGAGATCTTCCATAGCTGACATCTTCAACATGTTGCAACTGTTGCTGAAATCCTGCTCTTAAATGACAGGAAATCAGTCTTCCAGTTTTATATAAATTCTGTCTCAATTTTTATAGTTACTAAGTTACAGTAAAGAGTGGATCTAAATTAGCATCAATTTAAAAACAACAAAAAAAGGGCTTTTTGAAAGATGCTGAAGAGTTATTTTTCCTTTCTGTTATCATGGAAACATCACACTTCAGTTGTTACTGCTTATTACCCAAATAAAAGCTTCAAGATCACTGAAATACCATTAGTAGGAGACCGTTCTTATGTGTGATTTCTTGCTTACAGAATCTTTTGATGACAGACCGTACAGGTTAAAACCTTTCCCTGCCATCATGTGCAGAGTCCTAAGTTCTGCACTTTGGTTCTTGGGTTTTTTTTTTTTTAAACTCCTCAGCATCATTGTAACTGACTGGTAGCCTTTAAGCAAATCAAAATAATCTGGATATTTCAAGATTCTATAAAGACTATTCTTTAAAACCTTGGGGTTTAGCAACTATTCAGTTAACGTTGCTGTCTGTTGTTGTCAGAACGTTAAGTAATGCGTTCCTGGCACGCTCCATCTCTAGAAAGGTGGTCTGTAGTATGGCCATTATCTGTCTGCAAGTAGCTCTACTGTTGTAAAAACCCCTCCTTTTTAGTTCCCATCCTTTAATATTCTGTATTGGTAGCACCAGTTGTGGCACTCAGATTCAGCAGGAAGTTTGAGAGCAGGATGTTAGAAAACAACAACATGGTGCTGGCTCAGTTAAAAGTCAGTCTCACTCCGTATCCTGTGGGCAGTGAACACTGGCCATGAACAGTGCCTGGTGAGACATATAAGAACAAGGCAAGCGTACGTGACATTACCCTATAATACTCTCCCAGCCTTCATCTTTTTCTGTCTCAATTGCATCAGTTCAGGAAGCATCTTCTTTGGTATTTAGTCATCCTCAATAGATTTCTTGTCCATGAGCTTACCTGATTTCTCCTTGAACCTGTGTAAGATTTTATGATCAGTAAGAAATTTCACAGGTCTGCTACTTGTTGCAGAAGGCATCAACTTTGTTTATTCTAAACCTTCCTCCTTATATTCAGTTGTACCCCACTTCTTATATTGGTATTATCATTTGCTGCCCTTGTGTGTTTCTCCTGTCATATTACATCTCGGTTGTCTTTTTATAGGCTGAAGAGCAAGCTTATTTGTTCTTTGTACTGAATCTTTTCAACACTTTTAATTATCCTTGCTGCTCTTCTTTGAACCTTTTTCATTTCTGCTACATGGTTTTTGAGGTGTTGGGTTCAGAACTACATAACAATATTCGAGATGATAGCCTATTGATGTTTGAATGTTCTTTGTCTTGACTCCAATTTTTTTACTCCATTAAGGCTATTTTCCACATTTTATGCTGATTTGATATGCCTGACAGCACACTGTATACATTGTTCCTAGATATCCACATATGTAGTAACCTTCCCATCTTGAAAAGCATAGAGAAACTTAAAAACTACAAACATTTTTAAAGGACTGGTTTTTTGGACACAAGCTGTCTGAGAAATTGAAGTGAAATTTGGCAACTATACAGAAATCTGAAATAAACTATGCATAAACTATGCTGATACTCACATTAACTTTCTTCTAGATTCTTAGTTAGCTCATAAATGAGGTAACATGTGCCACCCAGAAGTCAGACTAAATTGGTTTTTTAAAATTCTTGCAGCAATTATGGAAAAAATGTTTGAAAATACTGAATCCAGCCTCATATTCATGTTAGTAATATTAAATTGAATACATAAAGTTGAATATTCATTTAAATTTAAGTTACAGTAAATACTTTTAATTAGATGCTTACTGGGAGTGGCACACTTCTCTGAAAAGTTCTTTCTAGCTTCAGTCATAAATACTGTTGGCTAACTGTTCAACTTTTTGTTTAGCTTATTGCAGAAGAATTCAATCACAAAATCTTCCATAAGTTTGGACCACATGCTGCACCAGGTAAGTAAGCATGTAGAGTGCTTTTGCTTTCAGCTCTGGCAAGATAGCGTATGTAACTTTGTTCTTTTATTGGTTTTGGTGTGTTCTTATACCTGATTCTAGAAGTTTCAGGAAAAAAGAGAGGGGAGCTATTTTCCCCCTTCCCCTGGGGAGCTGGATGTATGTAGGGTACAAGTGATGCAAATACAAACTGTGGTCCTGTAATATTTTAAGTGTACTTTTTTGTCGTGCAGTATGCTACGCTTCCAAAATTTAAGGAGACAGCAAAGACTACAAATACTGGCAATAATTTATATGTAGTTATTGTACCATTTTTTTTTCCCCTTGCTAATTACAAACGGGTAATGAGAAATACCATTTTTTGTAAAAATGTGGGAGGTTTCATACAGATTCCAGGATTAAGCCCTGACTTCAGCCCAAAGCAGTAGAATTTCTACTACTAGTAGCAAATTAGATCATGGTTCATTTTGTCAGAATGGTCTTACCTTACTTCATTTTCCTGCATGAGTTTACCCTTTTTTCCCTAGATTTTACTCCCCTTTATTTTATTTCCTTGTAATTACTTGAAGCTGTGGCAAGTACTTCTGTGTCTTTTGATAGTCTTGCGTAAGTGTTTCACGGCTGTCCTGCTGTAGTAAGAGAGCCCTGCTAACACAGAATCAAATCCACAATATTGGCATATTTTCAGGAACTCTGCAGGGAAAACAATATCCCTGAAGGCCATTGAAGTTCTTCCAGAACTCATCTTCTGCTGACTTTAGTGTTGCAGGTTGTAATCCAATGTCGTTAGTGGAGGGAGGCCTCTCCCTCTGTTCCACTAGGAAAACTTCCCTGTGACCATGACAACTGGATAATAAAAGCATGGCAGCTGAAATAAGCTTCAGTTCTCCAGTTTTAAGTGTTGAGAGTGAAAAGCTCAGGGATTGTGTTTTGCTGTATCTTATCAAGCATGAAATTTAGACACACTGTTTTGGGCAACTGGGTATATTGCACTTAGGCATCAGCTCATGTGAATGAAATGTTAGCAGGTCACTCATTTTTCCTCCAGCTTTGCTGTTCCAAGACCTTGGGAATGAGAAATATGGTACACTGGCCAGCCTGGATAGCTGTAAAACACGTCTTTTTTCTTTTTTAGCTAAAAGGCCAGCTCAAGAACAAATACTGACTTCAGTTGCACCAGCTCAGAAAATTACCAAACCTGCTGCAAAATATGGAGTGCCTTTAGTAATCAGGAAGTCTTGTGATGCAGCTAAGAAGCCTAATGAGAAGAAACCATTGGCTAAATCTAGACAGGTAAGAAGCTAAGTTACTCAGATTGAACTGGTTTGCTCATACCTTATTTAAATGCTATGAAAATACTATGCATTCCTTTTGAAAATGTCTTTTATGTGGACACATGCATCTGCAGAGAAAGTAGTAGTAGTTTAAATGCTTGGCTTGCTTCATTATTGATTTTTATTTTTTTTTTACGTTGTTTTAATATAATGATTTTTGGAGGCTGCTCCTTAAGTTTGGTTTTTAATTCCACTGCTGAATTAGATGTGCTTTGCATGTTTTCAGTTCCTTTGTTGGTGTTGGCACTTTTAGAAATATTGGAAGTCTGTCAGGTATACCAATATCATTGACACTGGATAAGAATCTTTGCATCTTTCTTCCTTGTTCAAAAATAATCGCAGATTTTCAAAACATAGAAAAGTTTTTTAGTCATTTTCTAATGTGTTGTCAGCGAGAGAAATTGTGTAATTGGAAGAGGAGTTTTCCAGACTTAATTCCATGACCTAATGAGAAATAGTCTTCTGTATACTTTCATACAGTACTTTTGATCTTCCAGTCATCTTCTCTGTACTCCTTATTACATAAAATTCTTTTTTTCTCTCTCTTTATTCCTTTAATTACTGCATGGCCAGGAGATGTTTATGATACAGCTAGTTTTGAGCTATATGCATGTGCCAGACAACTAGCAACCAAGAAGCTCCCACTTCATCAAGAGAACTAATTCAAATTTTCTTCTGAATAAGTAATATTTTTGTTGTTGCTGTTGTGGGTTTTTTGTGGGGTTTGTGTTTTCTTTCTTTACTTCTCCCTGTGGCACTTTGGGGAACATAATACTGAGATCTCTATCCATCTGTCAAATTTGATAGGTGGTTAGAAAATTATATTTGAGATATAAATTATCCTTGCGGTTCAAAAGTTATCGGAGGTTTAGGGAGAAGCTCATGGATCACACAAGCCTTGTTGGCTTGTGATATACAGTTTGAAAAAGAGAGCAAGAAGAAGGGAATGCACAGACTTCTTGTGTGTCCTTATGAGACCATGAGGTTTTTATGTTTTAAAGCTTGATTGTGCAACCATCTGCTGGTCTGCTGCTCTCTATAATCGAGTTTCGCCAGCTAGCACGAGTCCAACTTGCATAGAGACTCAAAGAAGCAGGGTAGAGACTGAGGAAATATATTCTCGCTGCATGTAAGGAGTCAGTAATGCTGCAATTTTAAGACATTCTTTGTGCGGATTGTACCTAGTGATAAGGGGTAAGATGTAGGATAGAAACTGGCTACAGTAATAGACATTTTCTTCTCTTTGCTGTTTTTCCAGGGTAGTTTGAGCTTGCAGCTCTCAACTGGCTTTTCAGAGGAGCATTGAACAATCATCTCCTTTGTTTAGTGATATTATGTTAACTCACTGTAGTTGAACTACATTGACTTAAGTCTCTAAAGGCTTCCATCTTCTGAAATACTTGAATTTAAAGTACTCATTTTGATAGGGTTTTAGGTTGTCAAAATATTATTAAGTGCTCCGTGTTCTAGTACGGTCAGAAAAAAAAATGCTTTAAAAGTAACTGTAAGTTTTTTGAGAAGATTAGAGTAGGCAGCATCATTTATTATGTATAGCTGCTTCTTTACCAGGCATTCAATAGTGTCTTCATTCTCCTCTTCCAGAGGTAACAAGAACCTTGGTTAGAGTTACCCAAGCAAAAGAGCCTAAAGATAACCTAATAAATCTGTTCTCCAAATAAAAGAGAATCTTAATATCTAGGGACCCTCAAAGACTTATTATAGGAAAAGATTGTTGTGCAGAATGATATTGCCAGAGAAGAAAAATTAAGACAAAAGAGATTTAAAAATTACTGCCTTCAGCTTTCAAGACAGAGCTTTTAGTAAAGGATGAGCAAATACAGTAGCATTTAATCCTAGATCCTAGCAGTGCTTTTCATTTAAAACCTCCTGAGTAATTAATTATTTTAAACCCCATTTTGCACATACTAAGTTGTGGGTTTAAGATTTCCTGCCCCCCCGCCCCGATTAGATTTTTTCTCTCATTCTGGCATCATGGTATTTGATTTGAAGTGTCACCTTTTATCTAGGCCTTTCCAACTCCAATGAAGAAAATGGATCCAGGAGAAAAAAGGAGGAAAATGTTTGAGGTATCAGAAAATCATCTGTTAATTTTCAAACTAAGCAAAAGCTAAGTCCAGAGCAAGAATGACAAAGTAAAACCTTCAAACCTTTCCTCCTTATCTTTTTTTTCGTAACATTATGTAACAGCGATTTTCTTAAATTTTTTTTTTTTTTGATCTTCGTGGACAGATACCAGCAATTGGAGCACTAACCTATCCTGACAGACGCTTGACAGAATAATGGCTCAATAATAAATGCCAAATTATATGTTTATTTTTCAGGAACCTTCAAAAAAGAAAAGGTTAGAATTGCCTGAAAAAGAAAAACGCCAGAGAGATCAGGTAGACAAGATTCTTGAGACTTTCTTTTTTCACCTTTAGTAATTTTAATGAAATATTTTGTGCTGTGTTACATGTTGCATAAGAATATGGAGTAGTTCGATTTCCCCGTTACTAAACATGTTTAATCCTTACACATTGCAGATCAGTTTACTGAAGGCAGATGAAATGAGAAGATTGGAAAAAGAAAGGGTAAAATATGTTTAAAATGTGTTAATAGTTAAGTTCAATTTTTACTTAGTGATTCCTTGAATTATGTTTTCCTGTATTGTTTTCTCCTTCAGATGGAACGAATAAACAGAGCCAGGGAACAAGGATGGAGGAATGTGCTTGGTTCAGGTGGAAGTGGTGATGTTAAGGTTGGCAGCAGATGCAGAAATGTGGTGTAGTCTGTTCCCCCCACCTTTGGTTATCTGGCATGGTCTTCTCTTTTCAGAAAGATCTGCTCTTGGAGGTCAACTCTTGGGGCTGCCCGTTATTAATCTATGGATAATTTAAGAGAAACTGTATAACAGACTCCTTCCCTGGCTTTTTGGAGATCATGTGCAATTTTCATTTTTAATACTTCCTAAATTGCTGAATCTCTTCTCTTTCTGCTAGTAATGGTTTTCATGTGCCACTTTCTTTTTGCCACTCCTGCTTTTGCTACTTTTCCTGTGCTGAATCTATGCATGGACAGCTTCTTTTACATTCAAGTTTGTTCTTGAACTCTTTTGTTGAAATCTTTTTCCAGGTTCTCATCATAATGGTCTTCTTCCCCAGTATTAAACACCTGCTTCTAAGTTTTCTTTGTTACTTAGCAACATAAATGTTTACTGATAAGTTGTTCAGGAGGGGGGTAAAAAAATCTTGAGTAAATCTAATTTTTTTTTTTTTTCTGAAAGCAGTAAACTCTTTAGCCATTCACATCTTACATAATTTAATTACATAATCTGATTCCTATGACAGTTTCTTTTTGCCTGTTTGTGTGTGTCATAGTTTCATGGAAACATAACTGTTCTGGGAAGTAGTCTCATGAAGATAGTTGAATATAAAGGTCTGGGTACTTTCATCAGACAGAGCCAGTGCAGGAATTTAAGTATTGCTGTGGTGTAAATCTGTCTCATAGTAGAAAATGGATTAAAACACAGTTATTCTTTGTGGTGGTAGTGAATCTTACAAAAATACTTGGCCTAAACATGTTTAGTAGGGTTTTTGTAAACAAGCTCTGATGGAGCAGTAGAGTCAAAATGAATAAAGGTTTTATTTTCTGTTCCTTGTACAAGAATATGAGGAATACACAAGCACTTGACCAGGTTTCAGTAGCTGTTTATTAAATATGTATTATTTCAAAATAGACATTATCTTTGGATATGTGCCACACATCATATAAGTAAAGCTTAAATATAAAAGCAAACTTAAGCATACCAGACTTTAAAAACTACTCGGTGCTGATTTAATGGAAAGGTCAAAAAACATCATTTGGTTCTTATGCTGTTCTTCTCTCTCTAAGATGAAACTGGCAGACACCAATACAAGCTTCCATACAACACAATGTATCAGCATCATCACATTTAGATGAGAGCTATGTATGTTCCTGAAAACTATCATGTTTCTGATTAAGAGTTTTACTGCAAGGTCCTTAGACACTGCAAATGTGTAAAGTGTTCTGTTGTAGCTACAGCTGCATTGTTATCAGTATTCTCAGTCATCTAGGGAAACTGAGGTTCAGTGGCTGTGTATCTTTTCACTAAGTGTCACTGGTGTAAAATGTCATGGCAGACATGCTTTAAAATTCATTTAAATGTCTTCTCCAAATTGGATAGTTTAGTACAAATCTTACTGCAGGCTGCTAGGTTATCATCGCTCCAGGTTTTCATATACTATTACAGTATTCTTGACTTAATTATCCTTTTGCTTTCTCCAACATGAAAACAGTGTATCGAGCAACTCCCTGACGATGCTGTCGAATAGCATTGTTCAAGCTTTCCAGTAATGCAAGCCATATAGCCTCTTATGAAGGCACAGCAGGGTCATGCACTGCATGATTTTTCTCCTCCTGTTGTCTTTTTGGGTTGGTTGCTGGCACCTGTTTCTGAGGGAAAGTAGGGAAAGAGGTGGCAAGGATTTGGCTTTTGGTTTGTGGTTCTAGCAGGGGCTGTAACTGTTCTGCAGACTGTTGACGAGCACCTGCTTCATAGTATTTGCCTAGTGATTGATCATACTATTCTCTAGATAATCCTTTTGAAAACCGAGCTCTGTAGGTGAAACCTTGAATAGTGTCTAAAGCAAGACTTTTCCTTCTATTTGTAGAAACTATAATCTTGTATAGTAAATTATTTTTATTCGGATGAACAGCATACCTGCATATTTATTTGAATGCCTGGATAAATCTTTCAGTATTTTATCATATGGATTATGGGGAGCTCTTGATGGGTGTTGAGCAACTGAAACTCAGAATGTGAGTTAAATTCCGTTGTCAAATACAATCTGTTCAAGAACTTCTAGGGAGGCAATCTTAAACCTGCCACATCTGCACTCACCTATTTGAATTTGTTTAAAATACTTAAGACCACTCTGAAAGGACCATTGACACTAATGTAAAAACAAATTCCATAGATGCGCTACCATGGACTATTTGACTGCTTCCCCCAGGTGTAACGGGAATGTTTATGCATGTGCTGACAACCTTAACCTTATTTTGCCAGTTTCACATTTTCTGCATCCATCCTTGGCTACTACTGTACACAGCTGCTTGCAACATTTTTTTTTATTATTTTCACATGAAGGTTCTGTAGGAATTTTAATTCTTTGAGAATGACAGAGATAATTCACGTAAAGCCGTAGCTTGTGGTAGATGTTCCCCTGATCTGAGCTTTAGTAGGGAAACATCTAATTCTTGTGATGAAACTAAACTATAGATTGGTAACAATGGGGAATCTTGGATAAATCTGCACTTAATACCATTCAGTAACCTTAGAAGTGTGCTTAACTGTTTCCAGCTTCATGAAAAAATGGGTGTTTGGCTACAAAACACTCATTAGTACTTCAGTTAGTAGTGTATCACTTCTAGTTTTTGTGCTAAAACTTTGATTTTTGCAGTGTAGAACAACTATCTCCAATTATGCTTCAATGGATTTGTTACCAATAACTTCCACAATGTGTGACAGATGCCTCGTGTATAACTAGATTATTGTCAGAGGGAGGTAAAATGGTGTGTTATTCTGAAGTGCTAACAGAAAAATAAGTTTTTAATTTATCTATCTTGTAGTTCATTAAAATAGGGGCGTGCCAGGAATAAAACTAGGACCAATTCAGAATTGTTGCAGGAGATATTAATGCTTTTATTCTGCTGAAGAGGTGAAAATTGGAATGGCTTGTTAAAATCAGTATTTGAGATTTCCACCCTACCCCTTCTGATTTCCAGGCACCATATTATGGCGGTGGAGGTGGTGTTGGTCCTTTTCCCGTGTCTTCCAGAGGACAATATGAACACTATCATGCTATTTTTGACCAGATGCAACAGCAAAAGGAAAACATTAGAGTAGCTGAAGAGAGGGAAGCCAAATTGAGGGCGAAAGTACAAGGCCGAGAAGTTGTTGAAAGGTATGGCTACCTTCCATTAGAAGTTGCATGTGGTCTGCTTTAGATGAAAGTAATGAAAGTTGCTGTACATATTTATCTACAGAGGAATTCCACCTGGAATACGTCCAGGAGTTCCTAAGGGGCCTGCAGGTCATCACCATTTACCTGATGCTGGTGCAGTTAGGAAAAAAATGAAAAGATTGAAGGAGGTGTCTAAACAAGCCAATGCAAACAGGTTGGACTATGATAATCCGTAAATCTGTCCCTACATGTTAGATTCTTGTTCTGTGTCTTGTTTTATTTAGTAGTTGGATATGTCTCAAAACCACTTTTATCCATTGGTACTGTGCCATCTGTTTGTGCGTTAGTCCTTCGCAGACCACAGTTCTTTTAGAACCAATGGAAACCTTGGCTTCCCCAATAGTGGAAAAAATGGATTACTAACATCTGTAACTAAACTAGATTTCAGCCAAAATTCTTGGCTTAATGCAGTTGCAGATAACATTATAAGCCTCCTCCTTTGCTTTTTTCATAGTTCTACTTTTTATGTTACCTGCGAAGATGCTTACTTCTCCTGTCATGTCATTCTGACTGCCTTCTCTACATCTAAGTGTTCGACTCTCTAGCACAGGAGAGTGTCTAGAATGCTCCCAGAATTGTTAGCTCCTGTTTATTTATCAGTGGAAAACTTGTAGGAGCTTTCTTCGCCAAGATGAGAATGTCAGGTGTTATAATGGTGTGCAACTTCTAATTCAGTGATGCTTATTCTTTTCAATTAATATAAACTAAGTATTTTATATGTAAAAGGATTGTAAACAAGTACTGAATTTTTTGTTTTGTTTTGGTTTACTCTTTCAAGTAGCTTCTTCAAAGCTACTTTGCTGTCCTTCAGATCTGTTAGTATTGCCCAAAGAACTGTGCCCACACTTGTGAGCAGCAAATGGGAAAATAGCTTTTTTCCTAGAAGTTTAGTATGTGAGTGTTGCTAACTAACTTTCATAGAGGGACAAATTTTCTCATGTATTACTTAAACTTCTGCCGATCCAATGATGTGTCCCATGGAGGAAGAAATAAATGGAGCTAATGTGAGAAAAAGGAAGTGGCCACAGAAAACACTGTCTAAACTAATTTTTTTCAGCTTTATGTTTTAATATGATATATTTTGCCTTTATAGATTTTTTTCTATTTTAAAATTTGCAGCAATAACATAACACGTTTAACACTGATGTTACAATTTTGCAAGCTACAAGGTATATTTTATTTTTTTTATGGTAATTTGGGCTGTTGTGAGCTAATTAAAATTCCTCCTGGTATAACCAAGCAGTGGAAAGTGTATTTTCCCAACTGATATACGCGTGTACTTCCATCCTCCTCTATTCTCAATGCATTGCACAGAGTTCCACAATCCCCAAATCTTGCCTAGATTTGGAAACACTGCCTCGCACATTTGACAATATTAAATGATACTAGGCTACCCCTGTGTAAACTGTTTTAAATGTGTTAAAATTGAAAGGAACTATAGTAGAGGGCTGCAAATTATGAATAACATGGAGATCATGAAGAGAAGCTGGTTCAGTATTTCTCAAACACATGAACTTGGAAGCATTCTGTGAAAATACTGTGCAGAAGTTTCAAAATAGATAGAGACTTTTTTTCTATTTATAAACGGGATTACCTTTAGCCTTAAATTGAGGTGCTGTTTCTTAGCATTTAAAATGTAGTAAGTATTTGTACTTCGTTATCTAGAAGCAATTTTATTATCATAGCTAGCCTAACAGTATTTCTCTCCTGCACTTTATCCTTTCAGCTGGAGGTGAAATATAAAGATAAGTGTTCAGATGTTTAGCTCAAACAAAGAATTTAAATAATGGCAACTTTCTTAAGGATAGGTAATTTAGAATGTATATTAAAGAAGTTGAGAAATCCTCAAGTTGCAATCTTTTTGATTACATTACCACAACTAACATGAAGCTAAGTATATTCAACTTCAACAATCTTTAAAAATTGTCTCTTGGACAGAAATGCAGCCCAGAAGTAATCTAGTTGAAATGTTTTAGCAAAATGAGTCACTCGGCTTTAGAGTAGGGAAAACCATTTTCATAAAATTTAGTTGAAATAGGTTTTTCCTGTGAATTTGGTTTGAGACAAACAGGTTTGGCTTTTTTTGCTTGGGAAGCACCTCTCCTCCAATGCTGTAAACTAAACTTCAGCTATATGACACAAGTTTGGACATATTTCACTATCCACCAGTTGAGTTCATATGTAATGAACAGTTACAGTAAAAATCTTGTAGTGAGTCAAATATGTGTATACAAAGATTATCAAGTGTTTGTTTCTTTATCTGTAACACCTACATGGATTGTCTTGCCTTTTCAGAGCAGCTACAGCGTTTGTTTTATTGTATCACAGTAGTTTTATCTCAGTCTTCCTCTTAATGAATTGTAGCATATGGAAATATTTCATTTCCTTGTTGCTTGGGGGTGGGGGATGAGGGGAGAGAAAAAACAAGATGCAAGGATGTTTAGTGTGCGAATTCATTTATGAATTACTAGCAATTGCTCTTGTATTGTGAAATGATTCTTTCTTTAACTGTCTCAGCCTGATGAGTTACTGCTATCAGCTTATTCCAATTTCTTCCTGCCTGTTGCTGGACCCCCAATAGTCCTCAGTCAAATGAGGCTAGGGGAACCCTGGAAAGGGGATTGCCTCATCATTCTACCATTTGTTAGAATATCTTACACCATTTCTCAGCGGTTTTGGGTTGGGTTTTTTTGTTTGTTTGTTTGTTTGTTTTTTTAATAGAGAGCTGCTTCTGAGGCCACTTCTAACCAGTTTGTCAGAAACTGGTTCCTCTACAAAATGATCATATGTATGTACTAGGAGACTTGCCAGATACTCAGTTATGGTAACTTGAACATAGCCTTCTTGTCTACCCAAGCAGGTCCCTGACCTGGGGTGGAACATGTGAAAAAAACATCTTGTTCTGGCTAATTCTAAGGTAGGAAAATTCCTTCACAGTCCCTTTAAAAACAAAAATCCCCCAAGATCCCCAAAAGGAGTTGCCAGAACACTCTGAGAATACTAACACTGTACTAATTGTCTAAGTGGTAGAAGCTCTTACTCCAAACATAGTCTTGAAAGACTGCTGCAGTATTGACTTTACTGACTGGCTCATGTGATGAGTTCTTGCTCATCTCTGAAGGGAAACTTTGAAGGAGTCTTCTTTTTCACAAATGATGGCAATAATGAAACAAGTTGAGACGTTTTCAGAAACAATCACATTAAGATTGTGTTTTGACGTTCATTTTTGTTTTGATGACCAGGATCTGGAAGGACAACATGATGTTTTGTTTTTGTTGGGTGGTGGTTTGTTTTTTTAAGTTGTTCTTTTAACTTAGTTAAGCCTATTTTCCTTCGTTTCGTGAAGTCTGACTTGTATTTTGGCTGATGGAAGGCATTTTTTGAAGATGCCTTGCTCATAGAAAGTTACTTTTTTCATGTGTGTCCTAGTTAGAATAAATGCAGGGGGGGGTTCTGAGTGTCATATTTCAGAGACTTTCATCTTGCTATGTGTTGCAATTACTCAGGCAAAAAGGATGGATAGCTGCAGATAGAGCAAAGCAAGTTGAAGAATTCTGGCAACGAAAGAGAGAAGCCATGGAAAACAAAGCCCGAGCTGAGGGACACATGGTATGGAATCTGGTCTTCCTGTGTATATTACTGTTTCAGCATGCTTTATGAATCTTTGAAATAGCATCATAACCATGAAATGCTGGCTAAATATTTTCCTTAACTATTAAAAAAAAAAAAAGAGAGAGAATGGGAGGTAGGTTTTTTTGCATTTTGTTACTGTTTATATTAAAATGTAACAGAATTGTGCAGTACGTTTCTCATGACTGTAAATTTATTAATAAAGGAAAATACCTTTTTTTGCATGTGTCTAACTTGATATTATGAATTTTAGAACATTCATTGACACTTTTTTCTGTTCATAGCTTTAAAGTTTTGGTTAAAATTAAACTTTATGTATTATTCAGTAGCTTGAACCTAAAATGAAGTTTGATTAAACAGATACAGCTAATGATCAGATACAGTAGTGTGTTCTACAAAACCACATTCTGCTTATTGAGAAGGTATTATAAAGACGTCTATCTCTGTCAAGTTTAAAGTTTCTAAAACCTTTACTCTCTAGAGATCAACTAGTGGACAGTGTCACAAAACGTTCTTTGTTTTTTATGCTTGCAGTTCTAAATTCAGTATTCCTTTAGGAAGTTTGTTTTACAGTAAAGATATCTTGGAAATTATTCAATTGCACTAGGACTTTGTGTGATTGAACTGTGTGTTTTCATAACGTGGAGAGTTTTGCTTTTTGAGTGCTTCTCCACACTATTCATACACAACCAAGTCCCAATATCACTGTCAGCTGCTGAAATTAAACTGACCATGCTGGCATTGCAGTGAGATGAGACCAACTGCAGATTTACAGAAGCATCTCCTGAGTTATATCTGATTATCAGATCATGATTTACAACCAGGTCTTTGTTTCAGGGATTATTTCACTTACAGTAAGCAATTCTTAGATACTTTGATTCACTGCTTTGATGGTGAAGTATCCTTAGATTAGTGTATATGTTTTAAAGCATGAGTCTTCCACTTTAAAATTATAGTTCTGTTTTTTAAAACAATTCTTGTTAAGACTGCCTCTTCTTAGACAAGTTCTCAGCAGTACCTGCTTCCATTTTGGTTTTGACTTTGTTGGTATTACTATAAAGTTATGAGATCAAGTAATGCAAGATACCCAAGTATTCAGGTTAGTGTTTCTCTAATGTATTCAACTGAGCCCAAATGTTTTATTCTTAACTGGCTGCCTTAATAAAACAGGGAGGTTACTGAACAGTTGTAAAAGTAACTTCCAGATGTTTAAGACTTGTAACTTGAAGCCAGGGTTCCAAATTCATGTACTATCATTTGCCATTGATAGCAGAAGTTCTCAGCAGCTTCCTTCTATTCGTGCAGGAAAATAATTTGACTAGCTGGCAGGAGTGCTCATATAGGGATGGTACTATTGTCCAGACTGTGATGATCTGAGAGGAGAAATCAGTAGGAATCCTCATCTAATTTGCAGCTCTTTGTCATATAAAGACTTGTAAGTCAAATGACTCTCACTAATTTACCCAGCTCCAGTTAAATATAGTTGCTTTCATTTTAATTTTCAGGTGGTGGTCTAAAGTTTGACTCAGTAGTTGAGTTGATACTTTCAGTCATCTCTTCTTTAAGACAGCTGCTGACCTAATTTGCTACTTCACTGTAGTTGTGTGACATTGCAAAACATTGAGTCCTGATCTTTAAAAATTTTAATGGAAGCAGATGAGTAAAAGTTAACAATCTACAGAAAGAAAATCAGTTTTCAAAAATCTTGCTTCCAGTTTCTTTCTTGTTTAAGAGCAGTGATATAAATCTCCATCAGTTTGATGAAAATATGTAAGCTAACTTAAATGCTAGAATGAAGAACAGTGAGATGACTTGAATAGTGCCAGTTAGCTTTTGTAAAGCTCAGGAACATGCATAAAAAAGTTGAAAATAAAACCAATTTTCTGAAAAGGTGAATATGGAAAATACTCCTTTCCATTTTGCATGAATTAATTCTGGCTTTTGCTTGAGCATTCATGCAGTCCTCGTGAATGTATGTGTACTTATCTGCAGGATTGTTCTTCTAATTTGTTCTCTGATCCCCCAGTCACTAAACCACAGAAGTGCAGAAATGTGCTGTTTCCTTGAGTTACTGATTTTTTGCTCAATCTGAGAGATTTAGCCAGAATACTTGGATTCAGTCGTCCCTGTCAAGAACTTTAACTGGAGTATTTACTTTACCGATGGTTCTCTACACTCAAGCTTGAGAAAGCTAAAGCCCTAGTATTTTATAAGGCAGAAGGTCCATGTAACTATCACATGTATGTTTACTGTCTTTATTATATGTTGAGTTAACAAATTAAGATATTTTTAACCTGTTCAACAGAGGCTTATCATATATCATGAACAAAATAATTTAAATATTTTGCATTTTAATCCAAGCAGGAAACCTGGAATTAAATGATTCTTGTACTGTTTTGTATTGGACTTCCTTAAAGGTTGAATCCTTTTGGTGACAGGACACAGAGTACATCACTCTAACCAATAGTATATGCTGTGAATGCAAATGCATTAGGCATTTAACACAGCTTGTTAGATGTAATATGTATATTTAAGTATTTTATTAGGTTTTTGAGTTTGCTACTTGTAGCATATTTTTTAAAAAGTTGTCATTGTGGAAAAAGCTTAATCTAAGAACATAAAGATTCCAATTTTATTTTAGTCTTGGCTCAAAAATGACAGAAATGCCAACTCTGTGCCACAATTTGTATATAATCCAGATGTAGAAAAAACTCATGTGCATCAGAATTTAGGCTTTCTAACATAGCAGGAGAAGATAAGAATTTCAGGGAGAATGCAGCTATATTCCTAAAACTCTAGTGTCACTCTTTGGCTACTCAGGATCTTTAGTTACTACTGTCGTTATGTTTTGTGTAAGTGAAAAGGGGTTATCAGTTAACTTCAGAACAACTGCAGATCATTGATGGATTTGGTTTCTTATAAGTGAACACTTATTGGATAAAGCAGATAATTTTACTGCCCCAGCCACCTTAAATTTGATACCATTAAATGGCAAACAGGGTACACTGCAAAACGTGGCAGATACCTATGGAAGCAGGCCCATTTCTGCAAGAGGAAGGAAATCCAGAAACAAGGAGGAAGAGGTATGCTTGCCGCATGTTTGCCACTTTGCTCATCACACAAATAGCACTATTTTGACCTTGATTGTGCCTAGTTTCCCTGCATGGATCATCTGTGGAACAAAATTAAAGGACTTTATAAATTCCTAGGAAATAATTTACTGAACAAAGGTCTAGAGTTTGGGTGTGTTTGTTGTGATCTGTTTGTTTTGTTTTATTTAATAATCAAAATAATAGTTGTCTACATCAGTCTGTCTCAGAAGTTCTTGAATGTGCATACATATAGATATGACTCTCTATATCTTAATTCTGTGGTGATTAATATAACTACTCCTAGCCTTCAATGATATAAAATGTAATGATAGGTTAATACTGGGAAACATGCGTTCCAGTTGTCTTTATTTTCATTAGATGAGAGTTTTTCTGGAGATTAGTAAATGCTAATATGGTGATAGTAATAGTGTGGAGGGTTTTTTTCACCCATCTTATTTTTTTGTGCAATCTTACGTATTTTAAATTAACCATACTAGAGACCGTTTCAGTATAACTGAAACATATTTCCTTTCTTTGCCTTAGGAATATTTGGCAAGATTAAGACAGATCCGGCTACAAAACTTTAATGAACGTCAACAGATTAGAGCAAAACTTCGTGGAGAGAAGGTTGGTTTGAAAAATAATCTTAAATACTTACGGAAGTTGGCTGTGGGATGTATTCTTTTATCCCTGTGGGAAGACTTTTCTCATAGGCAGTTTTATATATAGACATACATTTTTGACATTTAACTCTGTTCCACAGTTAGTGTACTTCCATCTCTTCTTCCAGAATATGCAAAATCTGTTTGTTGTTTCAGTGCTAGGGGTGCAGCTTCAGTACCTGTAAACTAACAATCTTTTAAAAACAAGACAATGTAAGGTCACATCTGAACTTGACATGTAAATTTCTCATCAAGCACTACCATGTTTATTTGCTTTAGTTAATAGAAACTTCTCCAGAAGTCACTTTTTGACAACACTCACATAGAATACGTGCAAAGCGATTATTTTTATACATTCTCTAGGTACGTATGAAAGTTAGAAATTCCTGGCATTAGCTTAATGTAATCAATACACTTTTTTCAAACATCACTTTTCCAAATGTTGTGGTTTAACCCTAGCCAGCAACTAAGAACCGTGCAGCCACTTGCTCCCTGCCCAGTGGGATGGGGGAGAGAATCGGGGGAAAAAAATGTAAAACTCATGGGTTGAGATAAAGACCGTTTAATAGGACAGAAAGGAAGAAAATAATAATGATGATGATGATAATAATATTACAATAATAACACTGAAAGAGTTGGAATATACAAAACAAGTGATGCATAATGCAGTTGCTCACCACTTGCTGACTGATGCCCAGTTAGTTCCCAAGCAGCGATCCACACCCCTGGCCAACTCCCCCTAGTTTATATACTGGGCACGATGTCACACGATATGGAATACTCCTTTGGCCAGTTTGGGTCAGCTGCCCTGGCTGTGCCTCCTCCCAGCTTCTTGTGCCCCTCCAGCCTTCTTGCTGGCTGGGCATGAATGAGAAGCTGAAAAGTCCTTGACTTAGTCTAGACACTACTCAGCACCAACTGAAAACATCAGTGTGTATCAACATTCTTCTCATACTAAATCCAAAACATAACACTATACCAGCTACTAGAAAGAAAATTAACTCTATCCCAGCTGAAATCAGAACACCGAAATATGTTTGTAATACAACAAAACCAAAATAATATGTTCATAAAGTAGATTCAGAACGAACGCATCTTAAGGTGTCAAATGAATAGTCCAAGGCACCTTTGGAAGCAATCCATTTATTTGCTTAAAAAAAGTTTCATTTGAGAGGCAATCTATGTAGTAAATATGGTCTGGAGTTTGTTTCCATTTTTTTCATTAACCTCCTGTGTGATCTTGTACTCCTGTTTGTTCTTTCCCTTCCTGTCCACTTGTCTTAATAGAGTGTTTGGGTTTCCTCAAGTGATTACCTGCTTATGTATTCACATTGTACTTTGTGATTTAAAACTATAGAAACGTTCCTGTCCCACCCGTCCCTTTAAGCCCCCATATTAAGTGCTTTCATGCATATTATGTATAGTGAGTGGACATAAAGGCAAGAGTATGCCCAGTACCATTCAGTTTCTTTGGACCACTGTCCCAGCTAAAGTATTCCATATTGTTGTAGGTTCGGGTTGTTGATTTTTTTAATGTTGAAATATTCTATTTTTTTTCTCTGTATTAGTGACTTCTTTTGAATTTTTTTTTTGTTTTCTTTAACCTTGATTGCATCTCACTGACGAGACGCAGCAGAGGCAAACTCAATCCCTTGATTGAGGTGCAAACTTCTTTAGTGTATTGAAGAGGAACCCATGCCCCTTAAATCTAAAATGAATGATCCAGGGCAAAAGTTATGTATGTTTCTACCTGAGAAGACTATGCAAACTTTATAAGATGTGCTAGTGGCTAAGTCTGGCATAGGACCAACGTGGGCTGTTCTTTTAAGTTTGTCTTAAAGAGCATGAGGAAAATCAAGGTCTTGTATGAAGTTACTGTAGAGGCTGGCCAGTGAAGTTTATCACTAGCACTGACACATAAAATGCTAAACTGATGCACCATAAGCCCATTCTATCTTAATTGCATTTGGTCCTAATTTCACTCATAACTCTGTCTCCTCTGCTGTTTTGGACAAGCTTCAAAACTGCTGCAGTGGGACTAGTCATCTCCATATACAGCCCTATGAAATCTCACTGTGTCTCCTGAGTACCCTTAGAACACTGAGGACAGTGCTAAAATGTTACCAGTATAGAGCCATTGCTGTACTGCGCCATTTCTTTCAGTTTTTTCACTGAGCAGCTGCAACACTTCTCAAAATTAGGAGGACCCACACTCTACCTGCAGTATGGTTAACTGCAGAAATAAAGGTACTCTCCAGAAACCTTTTCTCTGGAGGCCAAGGCTGCTTGTGCTAGTAAAATCAAACAAAAGTACTGTTACTGTGACCATGACATTAACTCTCTGTATAGGTTATTAGGCATATCAGGAAACTATCTTCCTTTCCCAGTGGCTGTACTTTACCTGGGGTAGTGTTGTATGTCCCAGAAGGTATGCCACCTACAAAGGAACAGAGAATAGATTAATATCTTTCCAGGAAGTAGGCTTAAACTAATTTTCAGAATTCAGAGACCATGTTTAAGAGGTTTTTTTTCTTGGTGACCTGCAGATGCAAACTTTCGTATGGAGGTTCACTTCTAGAGGAACACCATCTCAGACCAAATCTTCTCACAGATATGTCTATTTCCTTATGTTGATCAACAATTTTATATCTATCACTACTGCATAGTATCCTATTTTATATACAATAGATGAATATATGTATTCATTCCTTTGCCTATGAAGAGTGCCAAATTATTTTTCTGAAGTTTTTCTATCTCCAGTGTTCTTTACAGTCGTCTTTTTTTCCTGTTAGTTGACTGAAGCCAAGGTGGGCATGACCTTATATTTTTTATTTTCACTTAAAAAGATTACCTAAAATTCTTGATTGTGTTTTGCCAAATTATTTCTAATAATAGTCTTTTTCTTATACTGTAAGAAGCCTACTAAACAGGCCTTCTAAATAATTTATTTTAAATAAAAGGTCTGCACAAGTTGGTCATGAACAATAAAAGGCTCCTGTCAGATCCTTTTTGCATAGCTCTCAGTCTGTTCTCTAAACAGGAATATACAGAGGGCATGGAAAGAAGTAAGAGATTGAAAACAGAGATTTCGGAGGTAGACCTTATATATTCTTACTTGTTACCATTTCCCCCCCTCACCCATTCCACCTTCTTTGGAGCACATACAGTAGAAGAGACTGGAATTCTAGAGCATCGAACCTTTCTTGTATACTTTACCTGCAGAGCATGCAACAGTGATGAGGGGTGGCAGGTGAGAGCTCAGCATCATTAGGTCACTTCCCTTGCAACAGTAGGCACATTACTTTGTTCCTGGCTTGTAAAAGCTTCATATCTTTTAAAACTGAAAAACCTCCCCAAAATCAAAGAAAACCCCCCACAAATCTCAAAGATTAAGTTCCGTCCAAGTAAACATTACATTTGAGTGGGGAGCTACCTAGTGAAATTATGACCCACGTTAGTCATAGTCAGTCTAAATGATCCAAATAGTCACTTACATCACTCAGTTTTTACATATGTGAATTAGTGATAATTCTCTAAGGACTCTTACTTTGCAGAATGAAGCTGCCAGTTCTGATCGACAAGAATCAAGTGAGGAAGCAGAACTGAAACGCAAAAAGATAGAAGCACAGAAGGTAATTGTGGGGAGGGAGGAGATGTAACTTACTGTTTTCAGATTTGTTTCATATCTCATGAAGTTTCTTGCATTTATCAATAGTTTGTTCATACATCCACTACAAGAGGTTGTGGTGGGATGACCCTGGTTGGATGCCAGGTGCCCACCAAAGCTGTTCTATCACTCCCCCTCCTTAGCTGGACAGGGGAGAGAA
>NW_010972720.1:467213-501050 GCF_000737465.1 Haliaeetus leucocephalus | reverse complement strand
CAAAACCTTACCACACAAACCCAATACAGAGGTTTTTATTTTAACTGTGTTGAGGTAACAACTCTGTTCGACTGTTTTATACAAGTAATTTTAAAATATGCTCTGGCATAGCGTGGCAAGTCAAGGATTTTTCCTATCCCTGCCTTTGAGATTTATCTCTACGTTAGCTTTAGTCCTAAAGGCAATTTGGTATAACTAAAATAGCATCTTGATACTGGAAGGGAAAGGAAGATGTACCTTAAATAACAGCAGCTTTATTTTAGTTAAAAGAATAAAGGAAGGCAAAACTCCTCACACGTGCTGACAGGGGCTACGTGTGGATTGGAGGGTGAGCTATATACCACTGTGATGAAGTACATTTAAAGCAAATGTGTTTCACAGAAATCCAATGTTTCATTGGAACTTTATTCCATGCAGTGTTCTTGTATCAATAACTATCTCTACCATACAATACATAGAAAGTATTACTCTATCTATTCTATAATTTTTGTTTTCCCTATCATCTGCAAAGAGCAACGTAAAAACAAGCTAACCTTATGCTTAGCCTTAAAACTAGAGGTAAAACAGCAACTGAAACTTCTTGTGTTTATGTTGAATAAGTTTGTAAAGTTTAAACCAAATATTTAATATTTTGTGATTAATGCATTTGGCTTCAAAACTAATTTTAAGTAGAGATTCTAATTTTACATTATGCTGTTTAAGGTTACTAAGTACACTAAAAATATAACCATGCAAATCAAGAACTGTAATTAAATTTTGAGGAGTTGCCATTATTTTCAACATAGAAGACCAGTTATTATACTTGTGTGGTGATTTTGATTGTCAGTGGAGTCCTCCCTTCACAGTCTATACAGTAGTAAGTGAGAGAAGGGACAATGAAATAATTCAGGCATGTTTCTTTTTAAAATGTTCAATGGAATGGGGTACTAATGCTTTTTATGATTTTTAAGTTGGTCTTTTTTTGCTTTGTTTGTTTACTATAGGCCCAAGCAAATGCTCGAGCTGCAGTTCTGAAAGAACAGTTAGAGCGAAAGAGAAAGGAAGCATATGAAAGAGAGAAAAGAGCCTGGGAAGAACATGTAAGAAAATAAATGTTACACACAGTCAAAGTATGTAGTGCCGTATCTTTGTATAACTAAAATTCTATACTGTCATTTTTCAAGCTTAATTAGTTTGTTTTGTGAAACTGAGGAGGGCATCTGTCAGTCAAAATTCCCTCATTAGAAGCCTCATCTTAGGTATACTTGAATGAAGAATTTAGTTCAAGAATTTAAGAACATCAAACCCAAGAATCATTAGGATCACCTCAATATTTTATTAAAGATCTGTAACTTACCAAAGTGTACTTAATCTTCTTTTGCTTCTGTGTGCTGTGGAGTGACAAGTCCAACTAGTAATAGTTTGCTACAAAAAGCAGGATGTTGTGAAGCTGGTAAACTGAAAATAGTTCACATGTGCAGTTGGTAGTTGTTTTTTGTATGAAAACGTGTGGTGTTATTGTCCTTGTCTAAGGTTTACATGAGCCTATTTGATAATACTGTGTTTAGTGTGCAAAGTCTCAAAGTTAATTTGTTGATTTACATTTTTTTTAATTCAATCTATACAGCTGATAGCAAAAGGGGTAAAGGATCTTAATGTGGGAGCTACAGAACAGAGTCCTGTGCATGGGCTAGAAGAGCTTGGAGCAGCTCTTCCTAAGCCACAAGTTCCAGTGAAACCTGGTACACCAGTCATCTCCATGACTTCTGCTTTGAAGGAAGTGGGTGTGGTAGGTACTTTTGCTAAGAGGGTAAAATTAATGGGACCCCTCCCCCCCAAACCAAACCAAAACCAAACTGATTTGAAAAAGAATTTTTAGAAGAATGTGTAGATTAGGTAGAAAAAAATCATTAAGGATACTTGTTGCTTCTAATTAGGGAAAGGAAAATAAAAAAGAAATAAAAATGTAAGAAGAAACCAAAACTTGGAAGCTGTTGAAATACATCTGTACACTGAAACTCAAATTCAGTCAGTTTTGAACAAAATGGCTTATGATGAACTCTAGGCTGCAATTTCAGTTTTGATCAAGGTGGAGCTTGTAACCTGGTGGAAGTGAGAATATAAATTTTGAATGATAGGACTATTTTATATTAATTCTTGTTTTCAGTGAGTTAGAAAGTATGTGCTGAATATAACAGAGTATAAAGTTTAAGAGACTTCAATCTGGTAGTTTTGTCTCTTCTTGTCTAAAACAGTATTAGAGGCTTCCTAATTTCTGTTTTCTGTGATCTTGGGTCCTGATATTGTAAATGCTTACACATTTACCTCAACTACCACCATTTGATTTAAGTAAAAATTGTGAAACTGAGCATACAAGTGTATTGTTGTACAATTTGAGTTTTTAACACAATCCCTGTTAATCTGAATGCTAACTTCTGTGGTTTTACCTAAGCTATTTCTAGATTTCAGTGTAGTGTGGGTTTACATACTGTATACAGCCCTGAAGGCTATGACTATGGGAATATAGTGAAACTTAGGGCTAAATAGTATATATAAAATGTAATACACTGAAAGATGTCAGTTGACAGCTAGGAAAATAAACAAATCATGCTTTGACAAATACTTAAATCATTAGCACATTTTTTCCATGTGGATAGTTTGTCTTATAGTAATGCAGGATGGTGACTATAACTGACTAAAAATTAGCACACAGAGCAATTGGAATCGGAGAAGACAAGCCTTGTACACAAAGGTTATAAGTTCTACATTTTTGCCTTCAATTTTTAGTTTGGTTATTTTACATATCAATAAAGCTGTCTCTTCTTTATTCTACTCTTCTTTATGGGTTCTCCTTGACTCTGTCCTTGCCACTTTTTTTGTTCTTTTATAGAATTACTCATTTCTAGCATTGGAATTTGGTAGCATTTTGCCGTAGAGGTCATATCTAGCTTTATCTCTACATGTTTCATGCTCTGAATTTTCACTTGTCTGCTTAAACTGAGTCTGATTCATTTGCTCACCACTTTCAGATAGTGAACAGTTCAAAGACAGAAGCTGCCCTTGAAATTCTGTCTTTGGGAAGCCCCATAAAACCAGAAGTATCATATGTTCTGTTTTAGTCTATCTGCAGTTGTCAATGAAAAGGTTTTAAAAGTGACTTTTTGCTATTACATCTGTTAATATTCTCAAGGTTTTTTTTCTTCTACATTGTATTTCATGCTTCTCCGACTTAAAGGATGAAAATGTAACTGCTATCCAGGAAGCTGAGGAGGAAATAAAAAAGCCAGATTTTGCAATGCAAGTATGTCAAATTGTATTCAGTTTCATTTAGTTTTCTTTTAAGAAAGGTACTATTTTAAGTGATATATGTTGGCCCTTATTTCAGAATAAACGAGAAATACTGAGAAGATTAAATCAAAATCTTAAAGCTCAAGATGATGAGAAAGGGAAAAAGGAGTGTAAAAATATCTCTGAATCAGCTGGGTCTGAAGATGGTAAGGAACAACACGAAGGTGACCATCCACTTCTAGGAGATCGCAAAAAATGGGAATCTGGGGCATCTGAGTTGGTAGTTCCTCTAGCTCAGTTATCAATGGAAGATTCTCTCTCTGGAACAGACCGTAAGTACTTTTTTTGTCACCATGATATTAGTAAATCAGTTTACCGTGTGTAGTGTCCGGTTTTTTTAAAGCAAGTACTTTTTATTATTATTATTATTATTGTCTTGTTATCAGTTCCATGTCATCTGCTTCTAAAAAAACAGGTGGTTATGTACTCCCTTGGATAAGGATTAAGGCACAGGCTGAGTAATTAAATGGCCTGCAGAAGATTCAACAAATAATTTCCTAATTTCAACAAATAGTCACCTAATTAAATGCATGGTTACTTTCTTTGAGCTTTCTTTGTGTCTTTTAAAAAGGCACTAATTTGACAGAAGGAATAAAAAGCACTTAAGATACATGAAAGTTTCTTATTTAACATCAAAACCCTTTTATGTTTTAAGTAGAATAAGAAAAACTGAACAACAAAAACTCAGATCTGTTACTTTTATTGTGCCCTTCTTAGCTTTTCTTCTTCTTTTAAGTCAAGCCTGTCTGCAAATTTTCTATCTGCCTTCTCTGGTCTTTTGGGCAGAAGACCTTTTTCCTGGTTTCAGTGTCTTATTAAGGGTCTGTTTCACACTGTAGAAGTAAATAATCATCGAGAATGTGACAGACTTATTTCATAGCTTAGTAGTTTTACATGGCTAGGATGTTAGAAGATCAAGAAACTTCTTCTGCTCTATTCTTCCTTGTTGCTTTTATCCTCTGTTTTCCTTGGAGGGAGAAATAACAGAAACATATGTCAAAGGACAGCAGGACAAGAGACTTTATAGTTTCCCATTTCAGGTAAAGCTAAGACTGTCTCATGCCAGTTTTAAACATTTCTCATACTGTTTTCTTTTGGAGTGCCTGAATTGCTGAAAAGATCTGCTGCTGCTATTAAGTTGCAGATGGTAACTGGCATTGAGTAACTCCTGTCATCAAATGGAACTGGCAGAAGAAAAACGCTAGGCTTTTGAGCACAGTCGTTAGGTTGTCTGACTTGGGGTGAGGTGACATGAGTTCTGACTTTGTAAGTTTTAGTTTTGTGGAGGTTGTTTGTTTGTTTATTATAGATAAAGTGAACAAAAGTTTCTAATTTCTGAAAGTTTCTATATTTATGTTTGTGTCTCAACAGGTCAAACTCTGGGGGAAGTAATTAGGTTAGATATTGGTGAACCCCACAGGAAAGTCTGGGGCAAAAGCCCTACTGATTCAGTCCTGAAGATCCTAGGAGAAGCAGAGTTGCAGCTGCAAACCGACTTACTTGAGGAACTAGATGTAATAAATGGTAAGCACAGCTGGTGTAGGAAGTGCCAGATTGCCAGTTTGTCTATTTGGAACAATTTTGAAGCTATAGAAGCATATTTTATCATCACTCTTATTTTCTTCTTCTGGGTGTAGCCTCAGTTCTAAATGTCAGCACAAGCTTGTACTGGAAGACACCAAAATCTTTCAAACTCATTGAAGTGGTAAGAAAGTAAGAAGGATGTGCTGAAAGGGAAGGATCTTCATTTTGTTGAAAAGTCCTGGACTTAGCTTATTGATAGAAACAAGTCTGGTTTTTAAAAGGATGTCATCAACTGAATAATGTATTAGATAGGTCCTATAATCTTCTTGTTAGCAGTGGATTTTTTTTCTGGTCAACTCCTGCTTTTTGTCCTTTCCAAGGACAAAAGGACTTATGTTTATTCCAAGTATAAACTTGTACTAATAATAATGTAGCAAGTCAAATTCAAATTTTAATATTTCTAGCTTTCCTCTTCATAATAGTTATAATAAAAGCATGCAAACTTTTCTATTCTGTTTTCCTTTAAAGAAACAAAAATTCTAGACTTACCTTGTAGTCACATTGTAGTTTATTATCAAACTGTGTTAAAGCACTGTTTAAATAATAGAATAATTTTGTGTTAGGTACTGCAGAACTTCTTGAAGGAGATCATCGGTCCTCATCAGAGGAGAAGGAAGAGAAAGCTTTTCCTACTGTTGGAGCTCAGTCTTCAGTTCCAGTTGGTGTCACAGAGTCTGACATGACTGTACCAGAAGAATCTCAAAGAGCTGGACCTACCCAGGTGCAGAGCAAGCCTACTATGCTGAATGGTAAGTCATTTCATTAGTAATTCCAACTACAATCTGTTTTCTAATTCAATGAGGGAAGTAACGATCCTGTATACTTTTATATCTACCCATAAGTAATGTGCAGTTTTTTATTAACACCTTTTAGGTAGGACCAAGTGCTTTCTATGCCTGTGTTGTAATTTGATTCACTAATGTATTTTGTAAATCTCCAGAAACCTTTTTTGTTTGCTTATGGAAATCTCCAGAATACAAATGGAATTCTAAAGTGTTTCAAACTTTTTGCTGCTGTTGTTGGGTTTATTTTATTTGTTTCTCTCCATAAATTGTGCTGGAATCTTTTCCCCTATATGATGCCAGCACCCTGCTGACATGTGGGGGAATATTATGGAGGTTTTTAGAACACACAGTTTGTTGGAACTTTAAGATACTTTTCTTGTATCAGAAAACAACTTTTAGTGCTGGGGTTACAAAACTTCAGTTGGTTCTGCAAAATGCGGAAAATTACTAAAGCTGAAGGATTTAAGTATAATCTTAAGATGTATAGGCTGTCCTGTCTTTTTGTTTGGCTGGGATTCATTTTTAATGAGGTATATGACTTTATTAATTTTAGAACCTGATGATTTGGAAGCAGAGATGTTGGAAGAAACAGAAGATAAAAAGCACCAGAGTAAGGAATTTCCCATCACTGTTAATGAAGTGTGGGTAAAAGAGAAGGAGGATAAGTAAGTACTCTCTTCTTCTGATCCCTCTCTCTCCAGTTCAAAAAACTAGCTTTAACTGAGTAGGATTTAGATACATCAGTTAAAATGTTAAGCTTAGCTAAAGCTTCATTCCTTGTCTGCCATGTTAGTTTTACTGCACTTAGTGACTTTTTCAGTAGACTAATGACTATCTTTGCATGGTGTTTCCCCTGGATGTGGTATTTTATAATAGGGGACAACATGACAGAAGAAATGAGGCAGCTTCTGAGAAGCTAGCACTTGACAAGGTGCCACCACAAAAGGAAGCTCCGGAAGGTCAGTCGAAGTCTCTTGTTTGTTGTAGCTGGCAGTATGGAGTACTTGAACCATCTCTTCTTACTTCTTCACTAACCCCAAAGAGCAGGTTTTCTATTTTCATTTTCTTTTTTAGTTCATACTTCTAAAAAGCAAATTTCTGATGGATTAGGAAGACAAATTGTGGATGTTACTTTTGCCACTTCAGAAGAAAACATTTAACAACAACAACAACAAAAAAGCTATGCTATGTAGAGGTGAACAGGGCAGTGGCCCACACTGATACTTAAAAGTGAATATCAAGTTTCTGAATGTTACAACCTTTTAAAACAACTATTTAAAACATTATAAAATCTGATTATTTACTTAATAAAAGTGTTGCTTTGTTTATAGACATCTCAAATTAATATTGAGCTGCAGCTTCAATAATAAAACGTTTTAAGCAGCTGCTAATGATAATCTTTTATCTTTATTGCATAGAAGAGTTTCTTGCTCTTGGAAGTCTTTGAAGTAACTTCAGAAGGTCTGCATCTTTTACAGTGGAATAGAATATACATTGCCAATACTGTCAAGTATCATTGGTGATACTATTGCATCTATTTATGGGTGGCTTATGCAAACTGGGTTGGTTTTTTTTCCAGTGTTTGGGTGAATTATGTTGAGGTAGCTTTGAAGAAAGCTAGTATAAGGGAAGAAGCAACACATGAAAATGGATGACACCATAATTTCAGGCATGGACTAGATAATGAGGAACTAGAAGGCATGAGAAGAGAACAGGCAATAGCTGAGGGCTGTATGTTCTCAAAAAGTTAAAATGGGAGAATTTCTCATTATAATGTATTTACTAAAATAATCCAAAGAGATTTTAATACTTTTACAGTGCTATCTATTTTCCCCTTTAACTTTACAACAGAAATTAGTTAGTTTTATTCACTTTAGTTACCTTTTGCTTAAGAGCTTGGGGTTTTTAATCTATTTCGATGTGTAACAGACTTTCTTTTACCACATCAGAAACTTGTTCCAGTGACTCTCTGCAACCTGAACCCTTGTTCCAGAGAGTAATACAGCCCACAGCTGTACCAACAGCCTCACCAGTTCTGTCAGCTCAGTCTTCACAGGAAGAGCCTTTTGTACCTCGTTCACGTTCCGTATCACCAGCAAAAAATAAAGGCAAAAGTTCATTGTTGATTGGACTTTCTACAGGGCTTTTTGATGCAAACGACCCAAAGGCAAGTTTAAAAAACTAAAAAGGAATACTTGTTTTTCTATAGTAATATTATTCTGTTTTCTTACTGAGGCTGAATGAGGCCAGAACAGATGGCATGACTGTTTCAGCAGGTGTTTGTATTTGTCTAGCCATGTCTGCCCTGCAGTATGACTGCAGTGTGTTCACTGTATCAGCAGGACTTGCGCAGCAGTGAGTCTCTGGTTTCACCATTCAGCATTCTATGTCTGGGTGTTCGTGGAGGAATGCCACCACTTCTCTGAGACATAACTGAGGGAGTTCATAAGGAAATTCCTAAGTTCCCCTATCTGCTTTCTCCCTTTTTCTGCAGTTTTTCAGACTTATCACTACCTTGCCATCATAAACATAAACACTGAACAGATCAGCAAAAGGTATCTTGCCATTTCCAGCAACCAAGTGACTGGGTTTTTTTCCTGTAGGATTTAACCAGCTAGCACAGGTTCTGGCTGTGAAGCAGGAAGACTGAAGAAGAGTGAATGGAACTAACTGCTTGCTTGAAGGCATTTCCTGACCAGCTGCATAGGGTTGAGTGGCAGCTTACAGTCTGTGAAATGAGCATAGGATGGTGGAACTTTGTTTTGATATGAATTTAAAATATTTTAATAATAGTTATGAAACTAGTAGATGAAACAGACTTCTTAAATTACGTGCAACACTTGCCTGGGTTCTAAAGTGGAAAGTACGTAAAAGAGTAGCTGCTTTTTGGAGAAACAATGGTGGCAAGGGTTCTCCAGAAACTTGCACACCTGCACTGCATTCAGTCAATGTGTAGTAAAGGATTTCCTAGGTAGTGGAATGCCAGATAAGGAAGAATGTTTCTTCTTTTGACTCCCAGCCTTTTTTTTGTGAGTGCATGAAAGAAGTTGCAGTATTGATGAATAATTGAATATTGAATAATATCTATTGGTTGATGTATTGCTAGGAAGCATAGTGTCAGCAATAGTGCTGTTTGCATCTGTGGGAAAATAAGGCTTCTTGACAAGCTTGCATCTGTTTTCACAGATCCATATATTCACATAAATGGATTTATGACTCTAATTTTGATTCCTCAAGAGTTAGTCTATCACTAACTTCCCTAGTTTAAGAAGCTGTTTATCTGGCAGTTGGACAATGGTTACAGAAAAGCTAACTTGTGAGTAGGGGCAAGATGAACATTCTTTGTACCCTTATCAGATTTAGAAAGTAATGGATATGCTTTATAATGAAGTTCTTCAGTGTATCAATATGAACCGCTTCAGTATGTCACTTGTTACTGCATATTTGGCATGCATTTTGGCCGTAAGTATTTGTCACAGAATTGTTAATGCAGTATCAGATGAGCTCTACATAATAGCAGAGAGCTTGCAGAAAAGCGACAGATGTGTTGTTGCTCTCTTTCATTAAGTCTGCTGCAGCAGTAACAACAAATTCCCTTTCCTCATTTGGTTGCAATAAGAGGACGTTCAGTACTTCTTTGCAGCATCTGCAAATGTAACTTTCTGGAATTTCCCATATTACCTCTGCTGCAGCTCTTACCTAGAAACTAAGGAAACCTTTAGTGGGGAGCAGGGCAGGCAGAGTTAGTGTCCTATCTGTATGCAGGTGTGTATGCTAACAGAAGTAGGCTAATAGGAAAAGAAGCATTTTTCAAAATATGGGGTACTCGGTCTTCTAATTGTTCCTTCACTTTGGTAGTAGTGGTCAAAAAGGGTGCGTTTATTCCTTTGATGGCAATAATATTCTGGCCATGTGCTGACAGAGATTTGATACTTGAGCATGCATATGAATACACTGTGCTGGTATAAATTGCAGCTGAGGAACTTTTTTTTTTTTTTTTTCATTAAAATTCAAAGGTTTTCATTAGGAGCAAACACTGAACATGCATGTATTCAGAGTTACACTCAAGGAAGGTGAGGCTTATTGGTAAAACTTCTTAGTGCAGATTAGGTCTTGTTTCTTTTTTTTATTAATACTATGGTGAATATTTAGTAATTTTGGGGGGTTCTTAGACTTCTTAAAAGAGAGATCTGGTAGATGGCTGAGCAAACAGTTACTTTGTTTCCATGTTGCTTTATTTCCATTGCAACAAATTACTGTTGTAATTTGAACTTCTTTCTAATACTTCTTGTAATGAACTTCTTTCTAATACTATGGAACTGCCTTGAAATATACCATAAACATAAGTTACTGTTTTCAGTGACCAACCTAGAGAAATAATAAAATGTAATATTAAAAAATATTCCTTTGTCAGCTACTTAAAATGGTTCTAAGGTGTGATTGACGTACATACATTGTAAACAATTACATATATATAGGTATATTTTATTTCTCTACTGCAATGTTCCTTTTCTTTAGATAGCCATCAAGGTAATGAACAAATCTGCACAAAACCAGGATCTATATGTCAGTTGATATTCTTAAAGCTTTTCAATCACAGTAAGGTGTAAAGGCAGAAGGAATGCTTTCCTTTTAGCTGAGAGGCAAAATTCCAGATGTCAAATTTTCAACAATTAGAGTATCTGTGCTGGACACACTTATTTTGAAATTGACCTTCAAATGAAAAAGGACAAAAAAATCTCATTTTAAAGTATTTTGTAACCTCAGACTGTCCTTCGTATTGTTACCAAACAGGCTTTCTATTACCTTTGCAGATGTTGAGAACATGTTCGCTCCCAGATCTTTACAAACTGTACAGAACTTTAGTTGATGTCCCCAGTGTAGCAGATGTGCAGCATCAACATAATCTTGAAATAGATGATACAGAAGATGAGCAAGCCAAAGAAGGACCCTCTGATTCTGAAGATATGTGAGTGTATCAAGTTTATCAAGTATTTCAATAGGCATCTTAGATCAAGAATATTTTTGGTTAGACGCTAACAATTATACACAGTATACCAGCATGGGGGTTTTACCCAAGCTTTAAAAATCCTGTATTGAATCACCATTTACTTTGAGTCTTGTTCCAGAGAATTGAGAAGCTAATGAGATGTACTGCTTACAATAGCTGTCTGAATTTCCTTTCCAAATTCCATCCAAGATGCTATTCTGTCTGGCTTCTGCACCTTGCATTCCGCTGAAGCAGATCAAGGTTGATGGCTATCACTCTTCTAGAAATAAAGATTTCTTGAATATTTCCTTTATTCATATGTTCTGGGAATCTTGCTCATCTATCTTCTCTACTGTTGTATTGGAATGTCCTTTAAGTCCCCCAAATTCTTTCAGGGGCTTCAAAATCTGACCCTGGCTCTTGATTATTGCCTGCAGCTTGGGTATTTTGAGGGATAAAATGATCTGATGAGATCTAGATCTCTATTGCTCCAGACACATTTTTATCTGGATTGGGAATGTTATAGTTGCCAGGGGTCTATAATAGTGCATGAATACAAAGATTTTGAAATTATCGTACTAATAAAGTTGAATTGAGCACCTAGCATCATCTTTTTACGAAATGGTCTGCTATCTGTTCAGCTAATTTTTATTCCCTGTGCCTTGCATGATATCATGGTATCAGTGCTGTAAGCATGTTGGACTGAGGACACAAATGTTTGCCTCTTTTTTTTGTTGTTTGGTGGGGTTTTTTTTGTTTTTTTCCCCTCTTTTTCCTCCACCTACATTGGCTTTCCAATTTGTTGGCTTAACAAAAGGAATGAGCTCTTCCTACAGAGTTTGTCTTGTAAAGTATTAATTATATAAACTTTATATCACTTTCTTTTAGTATGTTTGGGGAGGCAGATACAGATTTGCAGGAGCTCCGGGCCTCAATGGAACAATTGCTTAGTGAGCAGCCTAGTGAGGAATTCAGTGAAGAGGAGGAGTCTACTTTAAAGGCCAATGTCATCGAATGCATAACAAATGGTACAGAGCTGGATGAAGGAGACGAAAATAACCCCAGCAGTGAAAGTGCACTTAATGAAGAATGGCAGTCAGGTATAATTTCTATTATATTTGTTTTATAAGTTATTTATTGTTGTTAACAATTCAAACACAGAATAATGTTTTTGCATTGTATACTTACAATGAAATAAAGTTCTAATTAATAGTTTTTATACAGAAGTTTTAAAAAATCAGATAATATTTAGACTTTCTGAATGTTATGGTCAACTTCTAAGCAACTTTCAATGTTACAAATGTTGGCTATTTGTTAGGCAGTGATTATAAATCACTTTTTCTCTATTTGTCTAAAACTTGTCTTCAATGAAGATCAAAGACTGTGCACATCATATGTTTTGAATAAATCATGACTGCAATATAAGAGTGAAAAAGAAATAGCAACTGACATGACTGGAGTATCTGGGATCCAGCTTACATTACAATTAAGTAATTTAACAGGCAGTCAAAAGGAACGTGAAATTATTAAACTTGTCCTTAGCCCAAAATAGCTATTAATGCAGTCAAACTAAAAATGAGACAGAAAAATTTATTACTGCTTTTAAGCATTTTAAATTAGCTATTATACACCATGGTGTCCTGAAGTCTCAGTTCTGTTTTTTAAATACTGGTTGAAATATAAGTATTTTACTACTCCTGTAGAATAAAGTACACTTAGAAATATAGATATAGAAAGATGTAGAAAATCAATAACTAATCTAAAATGTAGCTTTTGTGTAACTTTGGTTTGTTGAAGACCATTTCAAACAAACTTAAAACCTGTGAATACACCTGTTAGATATTATTGATATAATACATTCCAGTAAGTATTTTAAGGTAAAATAAACTTGGGTAATACCATCTTCTTCATTTTTTGACAGTGCTGATGTTACACACCGATAACATACAATACTATCTGTTTCTGTGATTCTGTTGTTGCAAGCGTTACGGTATTTGGTGTCAGTGTCCCACCTTCTAGATTCATGATGTTTCATAAGAATTGCAGGTTTCATTGTTGGGGGCTGGAGGAAGACTTTCAAAACTCAGAGGAACAGACAGAACTTGAAACCAAATCTGTTCAAGATCCAGAAGTTAAATACAAGATTAGAAGTCATCTAATGAGTCTTTAACCCATATACAACTTTTCATTTCAATGATAATTTCTTGTTGATGTGAGTGTTGATACTTGAATCAGGGATATGATTTGGTCAGGATTATAACTTACACTAGTCATATATAGGAATGAAAACTAGTGGAGTTTTAATACTAACTCAGAAAGTCTGTGACCTACCAGGAAATACTATGTATTTTTTTAAAGATTTGGTAATATAAGATCTGAAATCTAAAAAGTTGTATATTCTTCCCTGGGTAGATAAGTCCCTTCATAATTCAAATACTTATTTAAGGAAGTATTTTTCTTGGGCAAAAGCAGTTTGCATTTTATAATAGGATTTTACATAGGGATTCTATCTTATATTTTTAAATAGATCCTTTTTTTGTTAAACTCACCTAACGTTTGACTGTTACAAACCTATTTGTAAGGTTTCTGTAGCCTATAAGCAAAATCATCTTGATTTCTCTTGCATATCTTATTGCAGCAGATGGCATACTGAATTTGCTACACAAAGGAGATGCACTCATAAAAGAATTAGGAACTTTGTAGCTAAATTCATACTGGGTTTTTAGACTTGCTCCGTGGAACAAAATGCATCTCAGTGCAGAAATTAAATAATTTATTCTTAATATACATGTCCGTATCTTCTGCTAGAAGACAGCTGCTTCATTCGGGAGCTCTTCTCCCTGGCGTGGGACAGCCACTGAACCCTGCATCAGTTCCACCTCCGACATATGTGGAATGGTTATATGGAACTTGACCTACTAACGTTGCTTTGCTAAATAAAAGTCTGCTTTAAGACCATACCTTGTTTTTCTTCAGTAGGAATACCCTTATGGCTAACTATCAGAGTGGAGTTTTAGAGGAGACAGGTAGATGCTTCCCATTTGGGATTCAGAATTTCTCTGCTGTCAAGAAAGGGACCGTTCCTATTTCCTTGCAGGTTGTTCAGAACATCTGCCAAAACCACCTAGTGCTCCTGAGCTTACTTGCTTTCATTACGTTTAGAGGTCTGTGTGGATAACAAATTTAGGGACATGGAAACAACATTAAGAATGTAGGAAAACCAAGGGGTTTTTACTGTTGTTTTCTTTCTTTACAGATAATAGTGATGGAGAGATTGCCAGTGAATGTGAAGAATGTGATAGTATTTTCAGCCATTTGGAGGAGTTGAGATACAACCTTGAGCGGGAAATAGGCTTTGATAAATTCATTGAAGTTTATGAGAAAATAAAGGTTTGTGGAATAACCTCAAGTGGAAAATATTTTAAGAAACAAGCTAGGGCTGTTTACTGTGCCAGTAACTAATTGCATTGTGTGACTAGAATCAATGCTTATTTCTTTAGTCTTCTACTCTGTTTCAACACACTAAAATATTAACAGAGGAAATGGCATGCCAGTGGATTAAACAGGAAAACTTTTTTGATTTAACCATGAATTGCATTTAATAAATATGAACTATTTAATTCTATACCCATTTTAATTTTGGCAACATGGATTGTCCTTTCTCCCAGGCTATACATGAAGATGAAGATGAAAATATTGATATTTGTTCAACCATAGTTCAGACTGTTCTTGGAAATGAACACAAACATCTGTATGCCAAAATACTTCACCTAGTAATGGCAGACGGAGCCTATCAAGAAGGTAATCTTACTGTATCCTGGCAACTATGGCTTGTCTTATGTTCTTTCTTGGTCATATACAATAGGTTCTAATATACTTTTAAAACGTATTTGTGCTTTGTTATATTGATTAGCTAAATTGATAAAATTAATTTTTTTCACAAAGGGTATTTTTATTCCTGCAAGAAAACGTGGCAAACTTTGATGAAGCATGCTGGCCACTCTGATTAACAGTATGTATGTATATATAGTCAATTGTAACAATAGTTGTCTTATGAAAGGTGCAGTATAATTATTTAATTTCTGTAAAACAGTTATACAGATTGGGAAGATGGAAGTCTAGAATAAAGCTTTCAGAATTAAAAACAATCTAATCAACAATCTTAAGAGTTAATGGATTTTTAGCTAAAATAATATTTTCTTTCCAAAACTCTGCTTTTAACGGGTTGCAGTATTACTACTTTTCTGAAAAGAAAATTTCATGTGGCTCTTTATCCTATAATCGTCATTTTTCAGAAGAACTTGATGTGGAGGTACCATCCATCTTAGTTTTCAGGTGGCTCAGTAATACATGAAGAGAATTTATCTTGCTTGGGAGCCCTGCCTAGCTTAGCACAGATTACTAGGCAGACTGATAGTTCCTAGATCTTTCAGAGTCACTCTATGAAATAGCACACAGGCCACAATTAATGAGAAATGGTTTTGTTTGGGTTTTTTTTCTCTCGTGTAAAAAATTTAACTGCAGTTACATAATTTTAGATTTCTACTGATGAAAGTTTTTACTGGAGAGAGAGAAAAAAGAAATCTTAAAATTACAATTATTTTTATGGAAATCAGAAGCATTATATATTGGTTTTAGAAATGCGTGCAATGATCACTATTTAATGTATTTCAATTTTGAAAAAATATTCTAATGGATGTTAACCAACATCTACTTTCTGCATCTTTTAAATTAAACAAATTAAATTTGTTTAAACAAATGTGTTGCAACAGCAGTGAATAAAGGGTCAGATAAGATTACGGCTTTCTATGGTTTTTACATGTAAATGCTTGGGGGGGGGGAAGTCTGAAAAAAAAAAAAAACAACCCAACTTTTTAAAAGATAATATTTAAAAAACCTTCTAATACAAATCATATTTTCCCAGTTTTTCATTGCTACCGATACAATAGAACCACTCAGCAAGAATAAGCAGTACCATGTTGTTTTCATGCTGTGTTATAGAACTATGACAGAAAAGTGTCTGAAAAATATTTTTTCAACCACAATTTATTGATATAATGATAGAATTAGAAAGATATATTCTAGTAGTTCATTTTTCAAGTGTCCAAAGGACTGGCAATGTAGAATGAGAAGAAAATGGTAACTATAGTGTTACTAGTTTCTTTTCCTTGCCACTTTGCCTTAAGGATATTTTAAAACTAGTACTGAAAGGCTTAAATGACAATTTGCTGCAATGTTGGCATACAAATTGTAAGCTGTTGTCTGAGTGAATCCTATTAAAATAAGCTGACTTTCATCTTGCAAAATGCTGATTAACAAATGGCTATTTTTAATAGCTTCAGTTCTAATTCTGTATTTTACAAATCTGTGGTAGCATACAAAAATGTAAAGAAAAAGTTCTTTATATTTCAGACATTTAAAGTATATGTAGTACTTTAGTACTAAAGTACATAAAGAACTACATTTAAAGCAGTTCTTTAAATTTCAGATATTTAAAGGAAAAATCCTGTGCTAATAAAGGTGAATAGAGGACAAGTGACAGTCAGAAGCATGTTCATGAGCTTCTGTCTCAAAAGTTTTATATCCTTGAAATAAGAAAAGTTAGGAAAAAAAAAATCTATATTGCTCTTTACCAAGATGATTGTTCTAACTGAAGCAGGCCACTTGAGATGAAACTATCTTAAATTCACTAATCCAAGAAAGACAACCTGTTGTTCAGTATTTGTACACATAGTGCTTTCAAGGCAGTTTTGGTAACAGTCAACTCATTGGTGACCAATTTAATGAATTCTTGTAGCATTGCCTACTAAATTGTGGTTTCTAGTTTGTTTAGTAAGCCCAACTTGATTGTGTGTGTTTGTCACTCCTTTTTACCCCGTCTCTCTCCCTCTCCTGCTTTTTACAGATAATGATGAATAAACCTGACTCACTACATATCGGTGTTTGAAGTCTGCACAGCTGAATAACAAATTGTAGTGGAGAATGTAACATGGGGCAGGAGAAGCAAGACTTCAAAAAAAGAATATTCATTGTACGAAAAAGCGGAAGAACATGCCTTTTAAAACTGGGATACCGATACACTTCTCTTGTGTGTACTTCCATATTAAATGTTCATTAAATGTGTTCATTAAATATTAGATGCTCAAAATTTAAAAAGCAAAACAAAACCCAACAAAACAAAAAAATCCCCAAACCTGTAATTTCTCAAAGTCCAAAAGAAATCTAGAAAGGAATACCTGTAGATATTCTGATACAAAACTGAGACCTATAATGTAAAACAGAATTTCTGCCATATCAACAGTTGGCTGGTACGGTTAAGCAATTGGAAGCATTACTGTGTTGTGGAAGTACCCACATCTAGCTAGTCACTTACATACTTAAAATAGCCTCTCTCTACAGCTATATAAAGAAATTACTTCATTTTTATTGACCCTCATGGTTGTATTTTAAGAGCGTCTTAATCTAGTGGTCCAGTTTGAGTATTTCACTTTTTTCTTAATAAAAAAATTACTGTATTTTGAAGCTAAAAGGTTCTGTCACTTTTTAACCAGTGTCACCTGAAATATCTTAATGGTGTTTCTAAATCAAGGCAAACTAGTACTTCAGCCATCATTGAAAAGTCTGGGGTTTTTTGAGATGGTAAAATTCAGTTGGAGCTGGAATACTTTTTTCCCAATATTTTTCTTCCTCTTCTCCTTCCCCATCCACACCCCTTTCCCAAAATCCCAAGTATTTAGCTCTTTTGAATTTTGTAATCTGATCAATGATAATATAGTCTGCTGTTGAAGTGAAAGGAGTGGGTTTTTTCCAGTTTGTTTTTAAATTCTTACTGTTGCACTCATGGCTCTAGCACAAATGGGGGAAAATGAAATATTGCAGGCACAAGTGCTATGTAATACTTCTCACCTTCTGGCTCGTGTTTTGTATCTTGATTTCCACCACCCCAAAAGAAAAAACAGGTTTCTTCTGACCCACATTTCCTTGTTCCTCCTGTAAAAGCAGTACTATACAGGGCAGATATCAGGTATGCTGTTGTTTTCCAGTCATCATCTCTGGACCAGCTTTATTGGCTTACCCATACAATAAGTCTCTTGTTACAAATCTGATGAACTGTCAAACTCCCAACTGCCCTATTGGAAGAAAAAAAATAGATTTTTTTTTTTTTCCAGCTACAGCCAGTCACAGTCTAAAACTGTCAAAAGTTACTTTTCCACAAAGTAAAATCAAGTATATATATATATATATAATTTAGAACTGTCAAAATATGTACATGATTTTTGTATAATTGTTTTATGATGTTGTTATTAAAGTTTTGCCCACTGAAAAGTGTTAATTTTTTTCAAACACATCCAATTCTTAAAGGTAGACCAAATTTAATCTATTTCAGCTGTATCCTGGGAACCTGTGATGAGAATAAAATGAATGATCATAAATGCCTTTAAGATACTAATTTTTTATATCCTTACTTACTTGATAAACACCTCTTGCTTCATCTGATGAGAAAGTATGGTTATTGTTGGAAACAGTGCTGGTTCTGTCCTATGCTGCTTCTCTTATCCTTTGTTTGTTTGTTTGTTTGTTTAAAATTCCCACAGTAAATTTGGGGGCTTTTCAGTAGGCTTCTCTTCCATTCCACTTTTCACTGCTGAATAATCTATTCAGAGAGATGATCCTCATGAGTTACATCATCGATGACATTTAGCAAACACACTCCAAAGACTTTAATAAAGAATGAGTCTGCATTATTTTCCCTTTTCAAGTTTGCTTTTCAAGTCATACCTTGCCCACCTTCTGTGGGAAGGGAGGACCCAAAACCTTTAGATTTAGAAGAATATAGATTAACCATATGGAAAGAAGAAAATACACCAACTGGTAGATTCTGCACTCTATGGTTTTGAATTTTCTAAAGGTGATACAGTCTTACTTAAGTTACGGGTTGGGGGGTGTTTAGTTCTTTTTAAATTGAAATCATACCATTATTGACATTCATTTCTTATGCAGTGTGCTGGCTTGCCTCTGGTAAGAAAAATGGGCATAATCTGCAGCCTTCAAGCTTTACAGACGTAGAGCTTTTTATCAATTAATAATTTGAATAATATGCGTAGATTGTGCACAGCTTTTCAAGAATAATCTTCAAACCTGCCAACCAATACTGGATATCCTTGAAATCCCTCAAGAGCTAATTTAAAAATGACACAGTAAATAAGTTTGCTAAAGAAATACTTTTATCTGAACTTGTAAATCCCTATTTAATGTACACTGTAACGACATCAAGGACAGTGTGACTTCAGGATGATTTATTAGTCTGTATGTAATAACTTACTGAAATTAGTTGAGCATTTGGCCTGTCTTTATATTACATTTATTATAAAGAATCTTCTGTTGCATTCTAGCAGCAAAGTGAGGTATATAATGGTATTTTTGGCACAAAACATACTCTGTAATCTATTTCACATTATGTCCCTGTCCTCAGTCTTTCTTCTTGACCCCTGCAGCCAACCGCAGTTCAGATAAGGAAACTTAAAAAAACAAAAACAAAAAACCCAAAAGAAAACATGAACAAACAAAAAACCATGCATCCACCCCTCCCAAAACACAACCCCAGAAAGCCAAACCTGTAATGCCTCTATTGTGCTGCCCTGCAGACATGATTGTAGTCCCCGACACCAGGGGACTACAATCCTGGCTAACTGCGCTGTCTGTAGCTGTGTGTCCGCCTGGGGTTTTCTGACCTCCAGCAGAACGGAGGAGAGCCCCAGCCGTGAGGCGGCAGAACTAGAGAGAATGTGTCCTCGGGGCCTGCGGCGGGAAGATGGAGTCTCGACTGCTAACTGGCTTCGTTTTGAGCCGAACAGGTACAGTCATCCTACCCTGAGCATCGGTGCCTTAAATCTTTTTCAGAGAACAGAGCCTGAAGACGCTTTTGCTCTTCAGTTTGCTGAACTTTGTGTATTTGGGGTTACTACTAGAAGGTATGCCAGAAAAATGTATTGCCTGGCCAGGCAACGTGAACCGAAGCAGATCACAAACGTTTCTGCGGTCTTGTAAGTGAATGGCGTACCATATTGCTGACGAGGTTCTCTATGCTCTTGAGACATCTACATCATTTATCAATAATTCTTATTTCAGCTTTTAGTGCTTCTGTCTCCCTCGTGCTCCGATTGGTGCACAAACGCTGCATGTTTAGTCAAACGTGTGTTCTCTACTAACCCTTTTCTTCTGAAGCTTTACAAGCGTGCCTAAATCTGTTGAAAACTTACGAAAATATTTTCGTGAGATAGTTTTTCTCACGTCTGTTTGCAGAAACGGGAAACTACGCTCCTTCACAACTCTGACTGTCCCCCACTGGGAGTTGACCTGCGCCTTCCCAAGATGGCGGTTACAATAGACGGCCCCCGCCCCCGGGCGTTTGTCACGGGGCGGCGGTGCCGCCCTGCGACCGCCAGGTGGCGGCATAGCGGCGGGCGCGGCGGGGGGGCGGGGCCCGCCCCGGGCAGGGGCGGGGCTACCTGGTGCTCTAGGTAGGGTCCCGAAGCTGGTCGACGGCGAGTCTGAACCAGCGCGGAAATTCTTAAGTTCCCATGATTTACAACTATTTCCTTGTACAAGGCCACGTTCTGAAACCCTACACGCGAACACAAACGTTTACGAAACGTTACTCACAAATAATTTACAAAGCAAAGATCCAGAGAAATACATAGAACTTATTCAGCTGGGTAACAAGCTTTTAGATAGAGCAGAGCTTCTCAGCTTGTATCAGTCGTGCAATCCTTGCGCTCCTTTTCCTGGGGGATCGGCGGGATGGCAGGGTACGTCCAGTTTCCCCACATGCCTAGGTGCAAATTTAAATAAAACAAAATATGACACATGTAGCACAGTTACGGTGTTGTGCATGGTTGGACTCTGTATCGACCTTCCCCTCGGCCAGAGGGTGGGGTAGAAGCGTGCCCCTGACTAAATTACTGATTTGACTTTTATCTCTCCACTAACAGCGCCTCATCAAGGCTCAAATGTAGTTAGGCTCTGCTTCATTTTATTAACTGTGATAAACCAAACACAAATACGGAATTTGATTTTTCAATCCTTTTAAACATTTTTCTTCCTAAATAATTGTGTGCTTTCTCAAACCTTACTTTAACACTTGTTCATTCATGAGCCATGTAGACTAAAATTTAGCATAAAATAGAAACCAATGGTTACCATTCCTAGAACGTTTCTTTTTGCCATTTTTATTCATAGTTTAGATGAAGCAATTTGCAGAGTTTAAGTGCTAGTTTTAAAATCCATAAAGAACTTCTTCCTTTAAATTAAATCTGTGTGTTAATGCTAGACAGACTTCAAATGCATTTCCAAGTTGGTATGTTTTCCAGCTGAGCTGACGAGTTCATCAATTCAAATAGTAGCACTTTGAACAGTTGGCTTGTGCAAGAGTCTTAAAACATTTCTTCAGCAACTAAAACCTTAATTGAACTGCTTCCATAAAGATATATTAATTTGTAGTTACTTGTGAGCCACATATATAGGAGTTCAGCTGCTTCTACTAAATTGCTTGCCTTGAGCACCTCTGATCTGGTGTGCCCTTCCAGATTTTATTTCCAAGACATTTTTAAACCAAGATAGGATTTAGCTAATTCCATTAACTCTCTTTTTAACAACACAGTTTAAAAAACTCACAGAGCCAGAGACTTGGAGAGTTTTTTCACATTAGCTGCACATTAAAAGCCAAAACCAGGCAGGTTGCACAGCAGGGAAAACTCCAGCGAGGTAGCATTTGCTTAGTTTCAGGATGGCTGTGACAGTTTTTTCACAAGTCATCCCTGAGGTTGATTGTATCAAGCGTGAGGCTGGGGCGTTGCATGAGTCACTTCTGCTTGGCTGATGGATGTTCCCATAGGGACTATAGTCAGCCAGGACAAAATACAGTTCCGTTTTAAATAGTGCTGTGGCTCAAGCTGATGCAGACATGCTCTGCGGATAATGGAACCATAATCAGGTCCTCGACATACCCTAATTTTTGCTGTATCCTGCAGACAGTCCTGACAGTAATCTCTTCTCAAGGGGAAGGGATGAAGTACGCATTTTTGCTGTATCCTCAATGTAGGATAAAACTTCCCCACATTCAAATTTTAGGCAAAAACCAGCTATCTTAATAAAATTTTAAATCTCAAGCAATACTTCAGGGATGCTATTTTTTCCTTCCACCACCTTCCCCATCAGGAGTTCACATTGCTGTTTGGTTTATTGCTGCTAGAACTATTTTAAATGCTATCAGAGTAGTTTTGCAAAAAAGAGGTACGCAGCCTTTTTCTGAAGAAGTGATTGATTTGGTGGGGATATAGAAAAGACAGAAAACCTGAGATGCCATTAATGATGAGCTAGAGGTCTGTCTACTGGGCAGCTATACCAGCGTGACCACTGGTTACAGGGTCCGTCAGGCTCCTTTTTATAAACTGCTGTAGCTGTTGTACTTCCTCTAAATTCTGTTTCTTCCTCTGTATTGAGCTGTAACAACTCTTGATAAAGACGTCTAAAAGACAGTAGTAAAACGCATCTAATTGGCCATTATTGTAGCACACTTAGTTGATCCTTTGCCACTGACGTTAGTTTTGATAACTTACATGGCAGTTTGAAGTGTTTTAGTCTTGTTCTTCAAACTTTGTAAGAGGAAATCAAAAGGTGAAGATTATGGCAGTTGAGCTTCTCAGTAGAGTAAATTTGGACTTAACACTGAACATACTTTCATGACTTTTTAATTCTAAGAAATATTAGTATATTTTATTTTTTCATGCTTAATAGTTTTAAAGCCTTATTTAGTAGATCTATATTTTACTGTTAGTAAACATATATGGAGAGTTATTTCCACAGCAGTAAAACATCTCTAATGTGATTTTTAGCTACAAATAATATAGCAATTTTTTTCAGCTGTTGAAAAGCCTGACTGCACTTAATTGTATATCCGGTTCCACCATGGACTTCAGCACATCAGTTAATGATCACAGCGTCCTGAAAAACTTAACTCACTGTATTCACTTAATTCACTGCAGTGCCTCCTTTCCTCAGATGACCACTGTTGCTTTCTCTACACTGGGCAATCTTGTTTGTCCAGGAAGAGACTCCAGGAAATTCTGACTCTAACAGACAGTGGGGTTAAGCTCTGGCAGCTGGGGAAGGCAGCACAGTTTCAATCCTGCGACCTGCGACCTTTGTTAACCATGCAGTGATACTACAGTAAATAGTCTGCTCAGATCAGTAATGGACAGATTTTCCACCATAAATACCAGTTTGTAGCCGTACATACAATAGCGGAGCATGGATGAGCACATCAGAAGGCCTCCCACTAGAAAAAAGCTTGAGTCAAATCCCACTGTGATCCGTTAAGATGCTCCTGTTCTCAGCTGTCTATTCTTTCCCTCTGCTGATGATTATCAGGACCAGCAGAATGAAACATGCGCCCACCCTCACGCTTTGGCACAAAGCATATCGTCGCTTGATTAAACTGCTGGGACAATGGGTTTGAGCCAAGTCACCAGACTCTGAGCTGCAGTTGGTGAGGATAGGAACACATCTTCCATTCTGCTTATTCTGCCACAGTGAAAGCAATCTCTGTCAGAAGGATGGGGTATAACAGATGGAGCTATAACTTATACCACTTTGCAACAGTTCCTAAAGCTCATGGGTCAAGGATGGTGCAAGACTGCTTGTGCGGTATTGGTAAGAGAAATTTATGTATGAACATACAACGTGAAACAGGCCTGCTGAGGAGCAAAATCTGCATAGTAGATAATGTTTATCTTGCGTTAATCAAGTCATAATGTACTTAACACTGTATTTGTTTTCACTTGCTGGCAAAACTCCCCACAGGTGTTTTATTCTGCCTTACAGCAGTTAAAAATGTGAGAAATGTATAAATATCGTTTAAAAAAAATCTAGTAATTGTGAAATTGCCTGGTTTATCATATGATAAACCATGGGGGCTTGTTAGAGGGATCACACTAATACGCAGTGTGAAACAGGTCAGATCCCTTCCTACAGTCACTAGCTTTAGCAAAGCTGTCTTTGATACCTCAGCTCAGGTATTTTCAGCTTAAATGCAGAAGCCTTGCATACAAAGCCTGTAAGATGTGGGGTGTCTTTCCTGCCCCTCCATTCCTCATTTCTGTCTTAGTGGTGTCTGAAAAATGTGCTGTTCATGTACAGTTACACTGATGTTCATGGAAATTGCAGGTACCTAATTTCTGGAAATCAAACCCTGGTGCTTTTTCAGCCTCAGGGAACTGTATTTCCTTGCCATAGGATAACAGAGAGGTCAGAAGGCTTTGTGATCCTTGGACAGAAGACTGTGTAGAATAATGGAATGAACTGGGGGGAAAAAAATGTGCTGAAAGCATCTGGGAGTTTTTTGTGCATACTAGACAATATATTCTATACTCACTTTCTGTGACTAAGTTTACTGTTACCGAGGCCTAGGATTAGCCAAATAAAACAGCAGGGAAGCCTTCTCTGTGTTTCTTGCCTCCATTTCTCACTAACATTTTTACATTCACTCCCTCCCTCCCTCTTCTAATGGAAGCTGGGGGAAAAGTGCCGAGTACAGCACTAATGACATGAAGAAAAACACTGAAGGAAGCAGCAGGGAGGCCAAGGTTTCAACCACTCTCCCTCCCTTACCCAGGAAAATTTCAGTGACCTCTTGACACCTCCCATGGGAAACTTTAAATTGACAAGAGTATTTGCCAAGTAAATACAAAAAATGGCATTAGAATGGTACAGTTTCTGACTTAATCCTCCTAAAGTCAATGAAAGTGAGTTAAGGTTCCCGCAGCAGCTATAATGCAGTAACCCCATTCTAGATGGCAGTATATATGGATATGTATCAGGATTGGTTAAAAAACACTTCCACACACTCACTAGTATTCCCTTGGGAAACTGAAAATAAATATGCCAAAAATTAAGTTACAGCTTGTTGCTGGATTATCCTGGTATTTTGGTTAAAAGTACTACATTTCATATTACGGAACACTACCTATAGTCAAAACGTTGTTCATTTGTCCTATGAAAACAAAAGGGGAAGACATTTCAAGTTCTTTATACCCTGATTGTTTACTCTGCCATGTTTTTGCTGGGGTAAGTAAGTTATTCAAGAATGATTGTTGGGACTCCTGGAAAATACTCTGACTTTATTATCTGCCAGCTGCCAATTTTTCTTCTGAAATCTGATGATCAGGAATGGAGGGATATTAGGGTACACTGCATCTCAAGCATCTCCATACCATTTCTCACCACACCTAGAGAATGCATCGGCTACCCAGCAACACTTCCTGGTCATTACTAACTCTGATCCTGCTCATTAACAGTATTGCAGGAGCCCGGTCACTAGACTGGAGATCTGTGGTTTAGTTCTGGGAATTGTCCCTTTGTTTCCTCCCCAGCAAATTATTTAATTTATCCTGCAGAGATAACTGCATCTATGCCAGTCATTACCTCCCCTCATTTGTCTTGCCTTCTCTTATCTTTCCAGTCTTTTTCGTTATTAGTTGCGAAGTCTTCAATGTATGAGGTAACCCTGCCTTCGCGCTCCCCATCCCTGTTATACAGAAAAGGAACAGCACAATAAATACCATAAATAAGAATGCTTCCAGAATGCAGTACCAGAAAAACGCTCACTGACTAATGGCAACTAGCACATAAGAAAATACCTAGCACAGACCATTTGCCAACAGCTCTTTTGAGCACAGCTGCCTTAGCTATATTTAAGGACTATGACATGGATTAAAAATACATCCTTTTTTTAGTGTAGGTATGACCTTAGAGAAGAATGGTGGTAGAACTGCATTAGCAGTTCACAGTGATGCTTGCAAACAGGTTTTTGGCACACTTAACCATTGTCAGTGCCCTAGTCACATCCACGTGCAGAGAGTTGCTGTTGGCATTTTTGGGGACATGCGGGAAAACATTACTTGAAAGTGAGTTTGACTATAGCTCATATAAAGTGTGTATTTAAGAGGTATTTAAGGGCTGATTCTTAGCTAAAGGGATGGAATCCAGCTGCCTGTTTTCTTTGGCCCCGAGAGTCAAGTTTGATATGATTTAAACTTTCAGAGCTGGCTTCACAAAGAAACAGCTAGCGGGTTGGTTTTGAGGCTTTTTTTTTTTGTTTGGTGTGTGTTAGTGAGTAAATATTTTACAGCCCAAATTCCTAGTTCCACAAAATCAGTGACTCCAGGCTGTGGGACAATATAAGTAAGCACAAAGGCTGGAATTTATTGCTAGTAATGATCTATGAGATAAGATTTTCAACTAAGCCTGTGCAGAGAGCTCTCTTGCCAGATGTGTGGGAGTGAGAGTGACACAAATGTACAAAAAAAAAAAAAATCTTTGGCAATCCCAGAGTGATTATATAGCCTTGTAGTGCTAGCAGCCTCAGAGAATTCATTTTGCGTCTCAATGTCTTTGTCAACTTAAAAGCTAAGTCCCAAGCTTTATAAAAGAAATCCAAAGTTGTGCCATGAATACTCCATAAATTTATCTCACTTCCTTAATCTTATTTTTAACAAGGAAAGTTTGGGTTTTTTTTTTCTACATTCCTCGTTTGTAAAGAACTGTGGTAGCAGAATGATAGGAGAGATTCTGCAAAAAATCACTGGGGAACTTGTCCCTTTATTCCCTTACTTTTCATCCCAATGTAATTCAAAACTTTCCTTTGGAGTCAAGCTACATTGGAAATCCTTGGTTTTTGCTTCTAAGATATCACAGACAAAAACAATGGTACATGGACAGTATACTGATCACATCCAAACCTCTGCCTACCTCCTTTCATAAGCGTACCAGAAACTGCAGATACTGAAGCTTTAAAGGAGCTTCTGTACCCTTGAGACGACACAAGAAGTATAATTTGTGCTAACGGGAAAGCAACTTTCCTTGTAGCTGAGTCTACATTCCACAAAGGGATGCTTCACTCAAAGAAAATGCTTTACCTTGGTATAAGGACACTGCTTTGACTAGATTGGAATGGAAATGTTGGTGCACTTTAAATGCTGTAACACATTTTAATCTTTTTATATCCTAGTACATAAACTCTTACAAAACCTACCTCATCACTCATGTATGTTTGATACCACAGCAAAACTGTTTAAGTGTGGCAGAGATGTTTGAAAAGTAAACATGCTGATAATTCTACTTGCCTGTCAGATAGCTCAGCCCAGCAGTTTTAGTAGGAAAATGCTATTTTAAAGAAATAAATCTTTTTCAAAAAACTAGCTGAGCATGGTTTTAAGAACTAACATGACAACTCTTTTTTTGTTGTTGTTTTTGGCAAACTATCAAATTGTTGCAGCACTCAAAATTCTAAAATGGCTTGGTTTAGAATTCAAACAAGCTAGCAAATTCTTCATGTAGATTTTGCTCTAAAAACACGAGTTTCATGTGGAAAGATGTCACATCTTTACCCTGGAGCATCTTACCAATCCCTGCTCCTAAGCCTGGAAGTGTGGCACAGCTACGTTCAGACTGTTCTGGGACAAAATCCAAATCAACTCTCACTGCAGAGGAGATGTAAGTGAGGGGAGTATGATGCTTTTCAACAGACTTCCCGATTTGGACAGTAGGAGGAACTGCAGGACTCACCATAAAACACACACAAACGACAGTACAGACGTATCTTGGCCGTTACTATACATTTCTCATGCTTTAATGACCACAAAAGCACAAGCATTTTTTAAGAGTTGCTCCTCCGTAAATGCACTTCCAGTAACTGCTTTTATTCTAAGACATACATTAGGTGTTTGTTAAAACATGCAGAAATTTCTGAGTTTTCATTATGTTGTCGTGCAGTTGCCCAAAAGAGAAATAACATCGCTTACATCACGTGTCATAGAGCCTATGCTCAGAGCGGACTTGAAAAATTCTCATTTAGAAAGCCTGAGGGGGTGCTTAGTATGTTCTGAAGATATTTGGTGTGAAAAAGTGAAGAGGTCTGAGATTCCAGCCTGCTACTTTTTGGAGGATGCTTTTCTGAAGATAGGACCTCGAGGCTTTGGCCAAGGATGTTTGCTCTAGGAGGATTAATGTGAATGCAGGACCTGTCTAGATAAAATAGCACAGTGCTGTGAATTCTTCCCTATTCATGAAACTTATTGACTAGCTTTGTCTGTCTCACAAGATTTTAGAGAGTGAAGCTGTAGTGCATTTCTAAAAATACAAAATACAACAAAAGACAGAAACTAGGAATTGTACATCTGACATGATGGATACAGACTTCTCCCAATGCGCACAACCTCCCTCCCTCTGCATAGTCTACATGCAAAAGCGTCTCTGACTCTCCTCAGCAGTTCCACCTCCTCCTATCTAATATTGAATTTTTTTGTTCAAATAGTATACATGCCAAGTATCCAGTCTCCAGACATTCAGCTTCTTTCAGATACTTTGGTAATGAGGTGTGGTAATGAAGACTTAAGTAAACTTTTATGAATGTTGAACATCCTTTATGATGTTTCGCTTATTTAAAAAGAAAAAAAATTGTTTGGGCCCCACGACTCATCTCATCTGTTTGGGTTTTGAAAGCTCCAAACATTTGTCACAACGTTCACCAAAGATAAAACTGGAGTTTAGTCACTCCAGCCCACTGTCACTCAAAGTGGTTGATTACAGTTCTGCCTGATCTCAGTCTAGAGTCAGTAACACAATAATTCTACTTAAACATTTATATAATTATTGGTTTACTGTTCGTATGAAACAGCTTTACCCTGTGTCTTGTATGTAGCCTTTGCAAGTGGGGAAAATATCAATAGCTTTTTAATAGCTCAAAATTTGCTAACAATATAGCAAACTATTAAAACAGCATGGAAGTATTCCAAAAAGTCTAGGGCAGTCAGTAATTCTAAAACTACATCCTGAATCACTTGGGAATCTTTGGGAGAACAGATCTAGATCATACTGAGATACCTAGGAAAGGATTGAACAGAGAATCTGGCATCCTCCATCCCCACAGGAATCTCCCCTGTGGGCACAGCACTAACTCTAGAGAGGCAAAGGAGCATTGGGACATACTCTTCAGCCACACAGATGAGGTCTGCGGCTTATCAGCTGCATGCAAGGATGGAAAAAGACAATTTGATTTTAGAATAAACTTATTAAGAATGGATTCTAACATTTCTGTATCTCTTCTAAAATCTTCACAGCTGTGCCACCTAGCTTGATTTCTTTAAATGAACATTCTCCTTCGGTTTTTCTTTAACCTTGTTTGTAGCACCGGAAATTTCAAGCTTGCTGGTTAATGAGATGCAGGCACTATGTTCCCATCAGTGTAATGATCATCTAAATCAAGTTCTTGACCACCTAAACACACCAACAGCTTACTGCATTTCTACAAGGTACAGCTGTGGACACTGCAGCTAGGCTATCTGGATCATAAGCACCCGTAAGCCCAGTAAGTGTTTTCCTGTGACCAGCCTGGTGGAAATGTCTTAAGGTAACAAAGACCTCACCTAAACACTGAGAATTTGTAACATGTTTGCTCTTTAATGCCACAGCCACTTTTTCTGTTGCATATTCCCTCATCGTGACGTAAATTATTACAAAAGCATCAATATTTGCAAAGGTACGAACCCATCTTCACGTTGTCAGAGCGAGCTAGTTCATGACATTAATACACAAATGATACTCTCCTCAAGAAAACAGGAAACTAAGAAGCAATCAAAAATCAAATGTGATCTCTGTCTTGTCAGGTTTGAGATGCAACCAGGCAACTCTTGTCTATACCCCAAGCTAGATGCCTAGAATACAGAATAAAGATGTAAAACTAGAAGTCAAAATGTACTGAAAGCACAACCCATTTCTCCTGCCTCCTCACAAATAAAAGAACAGCAGAGATGCTTCTGGCAGGATGCAGAAGCCTTAGATGTACCTTTGTATTACAGTCATTGATTTAGTTACGACTAGTTCACAACACAAAAAGTGCAGCAGGGGCAGCGCAAAACTCGGTTTGCCAGCAAACTGACTGGATCAATATCAACCATGCTGAGCTCAATGCTGCTAGAATTCCGCTACTAGCAACCGTGCTAGACAATTTAAAGCTAGAGCTAACTGCAGCATAGACATCTCGTTGTAAAAAACCAAACCAAACCAAAAAAAACCCCAAACCTAAACCAAACCACAATCCCCTCAACCCCCCAAAAACAAAACCACAAAAAAATCTCCAACTCTTTCATGAAAAAGGAACAAACTCCTTGAAGAGCATCCTTGCTCATTTCCACCAGAGACTGAAGAAAGTTGGCCACGCTTCGCAATGTGCTGTACTTGACAATAAAAAGCCAGCAATATCAGCATGGCCATCAGTGGTAAACTCTTACTACATTGATGTCAGTGGGAATTTTGTGTGGCCTTTGAAAGGAAAGTGCCACTGCAGCTCCAGGGGTCATTTTACAAGGAAATAAGATCAACCTTTTTGGTCTGTGCTCAAGATCTATATTGCATGGGAAAAATGGGCTAATGTGGATATTACCAATGGGGAAGAGCATTCTGACAAAAAAAAATAGATATAAAAATAGTTTAGTACAAAGAATGTATCTTACAACAAAAACATGCTTATTCTTCTCATTAGAAATAATCTGAATGTTAAAATTCGTTCTTGAACCTACAAATAAAAAAAAAAAAAAATCGGTCTATGACTGCCACAAGACACTATCTTCTGCTGTATTTTCTTTCTGATAAGGACATAACACTTCTTGTTCCATGATTCCTATTGCCTTTGAGTCTTTTGTAGTCATCTCAAGATTTTAAGGATGGAATTCATAAATAAATTAAATATACTTTCATACGTTTATTCTCACAGGCCAGGGTTTCTCTACACAGCACTCAGTTTTGTTTTATGAATCCAAATATACAGACTGCTAACATGACTTTTTCAGGCACACAGGTTATCCTGCCATTAGGGTCACAATCTTCAGGCACATTTTGCAGCATTAGAAAGGAGACTGGACCTTGTTTTGTTTTTCAGTGCATTAGTGTATTTTAGTGCATTTAATGCTTTCCTGCATTAGTTTACAAATGTCTGTGTTTCAAAAGATTTGCATGCTAACAAGTGGAATCCTACTCTAAAATGTCTCATACTACTTCTTCGTTAAATTTCCTAAGGAACTAGATGTAAATGAGCATAGAGTGCATCTCTCAGCCCCTCTTCCCAATTATTTATAATTCGTTGGCAAAACCCGACAGAATATTTGTAAAGATATTAAGATTCTACAGGTTTTATGGAAAACAGTGGTCATAGCCAGAAAAGATCTAAAATTTACTGTCCAGCCTACAGAAAAGCGTGCAGCAAAGGTCAAGTTCTCTCTTCTTGTTAGCTTGCCAAGTTATCAATTAGCTGGTGTTGCCCAAAGCCAGGCACAGTATACACTGCCTTGCATTTTAAGGACAGAGGAAAAACTAAAGATACTTGGAAACATGATAGAAACAGGAATTACTGCAGTAGGGTTTAGGGAGGAATATAAAGTATGATTGTTTTGGCAGAGAGGGCTGAAGACATGGGAGGAGGCTGGTTGGTCCACAGAAGAAAAAGAAGGTATCGGCAAAAGGGAAGGAGGAGCACAGAGGACACAGTGGGTTTATTGCGCCAAGGATGCTGGGCACAGAACACAGAAAAAAAAGAAAGAAACCAGGCGTTACCAGTTCTGCTACTGACATTGTGTCTTTTGCTGTTCTGCCTATTGCCCTTTGCTTCTTCCTTTACCCAATGGCTTCCAGATGAAGAGAAACAGCATAGAAAGAAAGAAAGAAAAAAAACCCCAATGCTGGAGAAAAAAAAAAGTTTGTGCCTGAAAACCAACTTCAGAAGTATGATTTATTACACCAAAAACATGTAAAATATATTTTCACAAATACAAACAAATATTAATAGACATTATAATCATAGAAATACAGGGATTTGAGTAACTGGAGGGCCTCTCTTCCTTCAAGTCTGTGTTTTTAATGGTTCTCTGCCCTGTGCAATCTCTCCATTGCATCAATTACTTAGTAAAAGTTGTGCAAGGAACTAATGAACTGTACATAAGAACGGAATGGTGTCAAGAAGGGAGGTCTCCTCATGTAAAAATGTGCAAAGTGTACAGTTCCCTGCTTGTGGCTGGAAATGAGAATGAATAAACGCTTCAGTGTAACAGCAATTCTGTTGCTTTCAGTTCTGGCGTCAGACGATTGCAACCACTCCGAGACAAACACTTCATCCGTAAGAGGGCAGTGGCGTACACCAGCACGCACACGCACAGTTTTTTTACACAGATTATATTTGTTTGAAAATTAACTACTGCTGCTGCTCAGGAAGTAACATATTTATCTGATACTCTTCAGAATGTTTACTGCTTTGGCGAGTATCCCACAATATATTTAGTATCTTGCAGACTTTACATAAAACATTATCAAAGACCAGCCCTGATAAAGGGCTAATCTTTTTATCCTGCTTCCCTGAACTTTCATCTTGCTTCCCTGGTGCACCACCTGTATTGTAGATTCCTCTACTGTTATAATAGATATTTTACATTCCTTAGACAGCAAACTAAGTTTAGGCAACAATAACTGCATTGCTTACAAAACTATGCTGGAAAGGCTGGCAAATTATTACCATGCAACTTTGATGAGATCTTTTGGAAAAGCTAAGCTATGGCCAAAAGGGAAATTCAATTGTGAGATGAACTTTTGTTTAGATTCAACAAGTCCCTATTTGAAACATCCTGATTACCCTTCTTTCTGTAGCGGCAGTGCTGACACGGCAAAATAGAGGAATCCTATGAGACATGGGAATATTCTTAAGTATCAAATGTTTATACCCTTCTCTTCTATTTATATTACGATACTCCCTGGAAAGCGCAGACACAGACCAGAACCCCATCTGTATCAGTTTTTCTAAACTCCAGAATTCATGGGGGAGGAAACTTTGTTTCTTAATGAACTGTAGATATTTAGGGCTTCCAATATTTCTACTACTACTACTGCTACTACTAAAAAAAAATAAAACCAACAGAGATGCATTCAGCGTGAGCACTTATTTGGAAATCCTAATAACCACAGAATAGAGAACACCGTAGGAAACAACCAAGCTAACAAATCCAGAAAGCAAGACAGAAAAGCCTGTCACGGTATCAACTTACACAAACCTACACAACCCATGAAAAAAAACCCCAAAAACCCCCACCAACAAAAATCAAAAACCCTTTTATATGCACACAAAATTGTCTAAGAATGACAAGAAACTTGGATAGCTCAGAACTACACACAAGAAGGAAGCTTTCAGGATTGCTTCCTTTTTGAGTTGCAGCTGATGAGGTGATTAACTGAAACGTACACGTTTCTCTAGATTTTTTTCACCATCCATTGACAAGGTGCCTCATCTGATTAAAAAAAAGGCATTTTTTAAAATTAATTTTTTTTTTAATTTTATGGTAATTTGCCTCTACCTTAGGGTTTACTTCCTCCTTCACTCCCACAGCCTCGTAGAGAAGTCTTTCACAAAGCAAGCGGTTCATCTCCTGAACGCAGGTGCCCGTGTCACCAGCGACACCGCACCACTTCGGGGGCAGTTTCTGCCCTCCTCACTGGGCAACTTAACTGAGCAACGCCGACAAGCAACTGTGCCACCCTGACAGGGGCACGCACACCCGAGCTTAATGCGTTACGCCGCACTCGACCTCGCCACGGAGCGACCTGCGAGGGCACCGCTGCCCCCGAGGGCAGCACCTGATGCAGCAGGGCACCCCCCACCGCGGCCTCCGACCACCGCCCAGAGGCGGGAAGCGCCGCGACTGCCCCGCGCCCGGCCTCCTCACCCCTTCCCACCACCGGGACGCTGCGCCCTCCGCGCCGGGAGCAGAGGCCGTACGGCCGGGGGAAGAGGCCCGGGTGCCCCCGCCGGGAGAGGGAGGGCCCCTCCGCCCCACACAAGCCCGCTCCGCCTGAGGAGCGTTTCCCTGCCCGGGCCGCCGCCGGGCTCCGGGCACTCCGGCTCCTTCTTCCGCGAGGCCTCGCAGCCCTGGGCCGGCACTGCGCGCCGATTTACCACAGAGAGCGGGAGGAACCCTCCGACCACCCTCCCGCCTTCCCCACCGCCGGCTCCCACGCTGTCGGCGGCAGCCCCAGGTTTCTGCCGGGGCGGGCCGGGAG